>NC_057794.1:424664854-424714229 GCF_018294505.1 Triticum aestivum | reverse complement strand
AACTCGAGGGTTGGTTTTACTTGTAGCTTGACCTATCCGGTGTGCCCTGAGAACGAGATACGTGTGACTCCTATCGGTATTTGTCCGCACATCGGGCAGCTTTGCTGGTCTTGTTTTACCATTGTTGAAATGTCTTGTAACCGGGATTCCGAGACTGATCGGGCCTTCCCGCTAGAAGGAATATCCTTCGTTGACCATGAGAGCTTGTGATGGGCTATGTTGGGACACCCCTGCAGGGTTTTGAACTTTCGAAAGCCATGCCCACGGTTATGCGCAGATGGGAATTTGTTAATATCTGGTTGTAGAAAACCTGACACTTAACTTAATTAAAATGAATCAACAGCGTGTGTAGCCGTGATTGTCTCTTTTCGGCGGAGTCCGGGAAGAGAACACGGTCTCGTGTTATGCTTGAACATAAGTAGTTACAGGATCACTTGTTGATCATTTCTAGTTCACGACCGTTGCTTTGCTTCTCTTCTCGCTCTCATTTGCGTAAGTTAGCCACCATATATGTTAGTGCCTGCTGCAGCTCCACCTCACAACCCTTGCCTACCCATAAACTTAAATAGTCTTGATCGCGAGGGTGTGAGATTGCTGAGCCCCCATGGATCACAGATACTTCCAACAGATGCAGGTGCGGATGATGCCAGTGCAAGGGACACAACCCAGCTCGAGTGGGAGCTCGATGAAAATCGTGGTCGTTGTGTTGTTTTGTTCCAGTTGATCAGTAGTGGAGCCCAGTCAGGGCGATCGAGGATCTTTTGCAGTACGGGTTGTATTTATTTATTTGGTTCCATAGTCGGACCTTGATTGTAATGCTATACTTATGTATTGTGTGAAGTAGCGATTGTAAGCCAACTCTTTATCCCTTCTTATTCAGTACATGGGATGTGTAAAGATTACCCCTCTTGTGACATGCCTACTATGCGGTTATGCCTCTAAGTCGTGCTCCGACACGTGGGAGATATAGCCGCATCGTGGGTGTTACACCCTGCTATTTGGGACACACCTTGGTGGGTGACTGACTTGTGGGCCTACTAAGTTGATGGGGATGGGGTGCTTTGTCAACTTAGTCAATATGAACGATTCCAGCTCTAGTGACCGTACGATGTCCATACAACGGCCATAGTGCTTCTTCAACCTCTCGTCTTCTTGATCCAGCGGCCCAAAGCAACGCCAGTCGTGCTGCATGCTCCTGCCTCCCATGGCCGGCTGTGCCTCTGCGGAGGCCTCACCGCCTCCTACTACTCCCACCATTGGCCAGGCCCTGCGGCGACGGCAGCCTCACACCGCAGCCAAACCAGTGAACCCTCGTACTCCTCTTCGCGTGGGCTTCCACTGCCACGTCTTCCGCGGCTCCGTGTTGTCCCCTTCATAGGCCTCGCCGTTGTCCACTGCCCTGGGGCTCTCGGCGCGGCGTGGTCAACGTGGTCAAGGAACGACTTCCATTGGACGTGGACTGTGTTGGAAATATGCCCTAGAGGCAATAATAAAATGGTTATTATTATATTTCCTTGTTCATGATAATTTTCTATTGTTCATGCTATAATTGTGTTATCCGGAAATCATGATACATGTGTGAATACATAGACCACAACTTGTCCCTAGTGAGCCTCTAGTTGACTTGCTCGTTGATGAATAGATGGTTACAATTTCCTAAAAATGGACATAGGATGTCATTGATAACGGGATCACATCATTAGGATAATGATGTGATGGACAAGACCCAATCCTAAGCATAGCACAAGATCGTGTAGTTCGTCTGCTAAAGCTTTTCTAATATCGAGTATCCTTTCCTTAGACAACGAGATTGTGCAACTCCCAGATATCGTAAGGTTACTTTGGGTGTGCCAAACGTCACAATGTAACTGGGTGGCTATAAAGGTACACTACAGGTATCCTCGAAAGTATCTGTTGGGTTGGCACGAATCGAGACTGGGATTCGTCACTCCATATGACGGAGAGGTATCTCTGGGCCCACTCGGTAGGACATCATCATAATGAGTTCAATGTGATCAATGAGTTGTTCACGGGATGATGTGTTACGGGAACATGTAAAGAGACTTGCCGTAATGAGATTAAACAAGGTATCGATATACCGACGACCGAATATCGGGCAAGTATCGTACCGATAGACAAAGGGAATTGTATACGGGATTGATTGAATCCTCGACATCATGGTTCATCCGATGAGATTTATTGTGGAGCATGTGGGAGCCAACATGGGTATCCAGATCCGGCTGTTGGTTATTGACTGGAGAGTTGTCTTGGTCATGTCTACGTGTCTCCCGAACCCGTAGGGTCTACACACTTAAGGTTCGGTGACGCTAGAGTTGTAGAGATAATAGTATGCTGTTAACCAAAAGTTGTTCGGAGTCCCGGATGAGATCCCGGACGTCACAAGGAGTTCCGGACTGGTCCGGAGGTAAAGATTTATATATAGGAAGTCCAGTTTCGGCCACCGGGAGAGTTTCCGGGGTCACAGGTATTGTACTGGGACCACCGGAAGGATCCCGGGGGTCCACCGGGTGGGGCCACCTATCCCGGAGGGCCCCATGAGTGGAAGTGGCGTGGGAACCAGCCCCTGGTGGGCTGGTGCGTCCCACCCAAGGGCCCAAGGCACCTAGGGCTGGAAAACGTAGGGGGCCATTGTCCCCCGAGGTCCGTCACCCCCCTCTAGATGGGATCTCCAAGGGGGCATGCGCCCCCCCTAGCCCCTATATATAGTGGAGGGGAGGGAGGGCAGCCGCACCCTAAGACCTGGCGCCTCCCTCTCCCTCCCGTGACACCTCTTCCTCCTCCAGTAGTGCTTGGCGAAGCCCTGCTGGAATCCCGCTGCTTCCACCACCACGCCATCATGCTGCTGGATCTCCATCAACTTCTCGTCCCCCCTTGATGGATCAAGAAGGAGGAGACGTATCTGCTCCGTACGTGTGTTGAACGCGGAGGTGCCGTCCGTTCGGCGCTAGGATCATCGGTGATTTGGATCACGATGAGTACGACTCCATCAATCCCGTTCTCTTGAACGCTTGCACTCGCGGTCTACAAGGGTATCTAGATGCACTCCTCTCTCTCTCTCGTTGCTAGATGACTCCATAGATTGATCTTGGTGATGCGTAGAAAATTTAAAATTTCTGCTACGATCCCCAACAGTGGCATAATGAGCTAGGTCTATGCGTAGTTTCTATGCACCAGTAGAACACAAGTTGTTGTGGGCGTCAATTTACTTGCCATTACTAGTATTATCTTGATTCGACGACATCGTGGAATGAAGCGGCCCGGACCGACCTTACACGTACACTTACGTGAGACAGGTTCCACCGACTGACATGCACTAGTTGCATAAGGTGGCTAGCGGGTGGATGTCTCTCCCACTTTAGTCAGATCGGATTCGATGAAAAGGGTCCTTTTGAAGGGTAAATAGATATTGTCATATCACGTTGTGGTTTTGGTGTAGGTAAGCAACGTTCTTGCTAGAAACCTATAGCAGCCACGTAAAAATTTGCAACAACAATTAGAGGACGTCTAACTTATTTTTGCAGCATATGCCGTGTGATGTGATATGGCCAAAAGGATGTGATGAATGATATATGTGATGTATGAGATTGATCATGTTCTTGTAATAGGAATCACGACTTGCATGTCGATGAGTATGACAACTGTCAGGAGCCATAGGAGTTGTCTTAATTTATTGTATGACCTATGTGTCAATGAAAACACCATGTAATTACTTTACTTTATTGCTAACCGTTAGCTATAGTAGTAGAAGTAATAGTTGGCGAGACAACTTCATGAAGACACGATGATGGAAATCATGATGATGGAGATCATGGTGTCATGCCGGTGACGATGATGATCATGGCGCCCCGAAGATGGAGATCAAAAGGAGCAAAATGATATTTGTCATATCATGTCACTATTTGATTGCATGTAATGTTTATCATGTTTTTAAGATGATCCCTCATTAAAATATCAAGAATTTTGTTTCCCCTAACTGTGCACCATTGCTAAGGTCCGTTGTTCCGAAGCACCACATGATGATCGGGTGTGATTGGTTCTAACGTTCGCATACAACGGGTGTAAGCCAGATTTACACACGCGATACACTTAGGTTGACTTGAAGAGGCTAGCATGTACAAACATGGCCTCGGAACACGGAAGACCGAAAGGTCGAACATGAGTCATGTATAAGATACGATCAACATGAAGATGTTCACCGATGATTACTAGTCCGTCTCACGTGATGATCGGACACGACCTAGTTGATTCGGATCATGTATCACTTAGAGGACTAGAGGGATGTCTATCTGAGTGGGAGTTCATTAAATAATTTGATTATATGAACTTAATTATCATGAACATAGTATAAAACTTTGCAATATGTCTTGTAGATCAAATGGCCCACGCTAATGTTTCCCTCAACTTCAACGCGTTCGTAGAGAAAACCAAGCTGAAAGACGATGGTAGAAACTACACAGACTGGGTCCGTAACCTGAGGATTATCCTCATAGCTGCCAAGAAAGCATATGTCCTTGAAGCACCGCTAGGTGATTCACCTGTTTTCCAGCAAATCAAGACATTATGAACGCCTGGCAGTCGAGTAGTGATGATTACTCCCTGGTTTAGTGCGGCATGCTTTACAGCTTAGAACCGGGGCTCCAAAAGTGTTTTGAGAAGCATGGAGCATATGAGATGTTCCAAGAGCTGAAAATGGTTTTCCAAGCTCATGTCCGGGTCGAGAGATATGAAGTCTCCGACAAGTTCTATAGTTGTAAGATGGAGGAGAATAGTTCTGTCAGCGAGCACATACTCAAAATGTCTGGTTTGCACAACCGCTTATCTCAGCTGGGAGTTAATCTCCCGGATGATGCGGTCGTTGACAGAATCCTTCAGTCGCTCCCACCTAGCTACAAGAGCTTTGTGATGAACTTCAATATGCAGGGGATGGAAAAGACCATTCCTGAGGTATATTCAATGCTGAAATCAGCAGAGGTGGAGATCAAAAAGGAACATCAAGTGTTGACGGTGAATAAAACCACTAAGTTCAAGAAAGGCAAGGGTAAGAAGAACTTCAAGAAGGACGGCAAGGGAGTTGCCGCGCCCGGTAAGCCAGTTGTCAGGAAGAAGCCAAAGCATGGACCCAAGCCTGAGACTGAGTGCTTTTATTGCAAGGGAAACAGTCACTGGAAGCGGAACTAACCCAAATACTTAGCGGATAAGAAGGCTGGCAATACCAAAGGTATATGTGATTTATTTGCTTGATGGGGCCAAAACATGGCTCTCCCACCACCCACCACGTCTCTGACCTCACCACCGGCGATCTCCATCATCCTCCACTAATCATTGAATCCCTTCCGATCATCCTCTCCGGCGTCTCTTCGAGATCAAGGCAATTCCCATCTTCTATGGGTTCGTCTGGTGGATCTACCCTTGGCTTGGATTTCTCCAAGGGTATGGCTTTTTCTGAGGAGGTTTTTAGATCCACTGGTCAAACGATACATCCAATGGGACAAAGGAGGGCTTTCACATTGATTGTGTCCTTTAGCCGTCATGCTTTCCGTTTGTCGGAGGAGTCTGTGGCGGCAGATTTGGAGTCTGCAATTGGTGGATCGGCAAATGGATCTACGAGTTCTTCACGTCAAAGACAAGGTTTTCTCTTTCCATGTCTCATGCAAGCAAGTTGGTTTTATTATTGTTGATCTGCGTTCATTTGCTTGCGATTTGTTCAAATGCTATTTCAATCTTTGGGGCAATGGAGGACCTAATTGGGTTCGGGAACTTAAGTCTAGCGTAAGGAATGTGATGCTGAGTGGATTTTGATTAGTCCTACTAAACGTAGATCTTCTTTGGGTCTTTTGGCCATGCACAAGCCTCCAGTTAGATCCTCTCTCAAGTTAGCTACCACAGTTCGCAAGAAATTGTCTTTTGCCACGTTTGAATAGTATTCCGCTTGCAAAGGTTATAGATATCTTGCTTCTCAAAATTGCATTGATACTATTATGGATGGGGGTTATAATCTTTCGGCTCATGGGCGTGTTGTTATTAGACAAGCGCCCCCCCCCCCCTTGACTTGCATTGGACGGTGGCACGGCAGCCTATCGTGTTTGGTACTGTTCAACCATTGCCGGATTTGCACCGGTTGGCCAGGTCATCCACACTTGATTTGGTAATGTGGATCCGTGACCCGTGGTTTCTAGTAATCTTTTTGCACATTTTGCGGAAGTTGGAATTTCTCCAGTTCAAAACGATAGCTTGGGATCTAGCCCATCCTCTTTGGACGGACATCGTTTCGACCCAATTTCTCCACAGTTATCTGTTGGGCCAATCTCTGGTCTTTTGGGTAATGGGCCTGCCTCGCCGCAGAATACCCCAATTTCTGAAATGTTGGAAACATCTACTGGCCCAAGCCCACCATCCCCTCCACAGGAAATACCCACCTCACAAGAACCAGCACAGTAGTTTGATGCCATGGTCAATGACATGGTGGACCGGGTTTTAACTTGTACCCTCTGTAATCTCAGGGGCCACCTAGTAGTCTCTTGTGGAATGCGATCGGTCTGCTCGGCTTGCTCACGCATGGGTCACTTTAGTAGAGATTGTAATGATTTTGCACGCACCAATGGACTGGCTTGGCGACAAATTTCTCTGCAACAAAGCGCAAGTATATCGGAAAACCCTGCCGGTTAGGGGAACGGTGCCGGAGTTATTGGGATAGCTGGCCCAGTCCCATCATCGTCGCCCACATTGCACCAATCCCCTCCTCCTCTTCCCAAAGAAAACCCCATCCCCTCCCAGAAGCGGCCGGCTATGGTGAACTATGAGCTTGACCTGCAGTGTTTCGTGCCGGCAGGCCACCACATCATCGATGGTGGGGAAAGGCGGCTTTCTCGCACCTTCATCACGCCTGCGACTCGTCCTCCTCGCGGCCATGAGGATTACATGGTCACCAAGGTCATGCCAGCTCCGGAGGGACCGCTTGGGCCTGTCAGGGATGAGATTGTTCAGTTTCTTCAGTATAGAGGTACTCTGGTTTGCTCCACTCATCCTTGGTTTCACGGGGTAGGGTTATTCCAAGTCAGGGATCCATCTCTCAGATATACATTGATTCAGCATGCTCCTTTTCCTCTGGGAAATGATCGTTTTGTTAGATTTATGAAACATGATGAGGGAGAGAATTGGGTTTCGCAAGGGTTGGATCATGTTCATTGGTATTCCTCTAAATTACCGCAATACGGAGTTCATATCACAGGCGGTGGGCACCTTTGGGAAATTTCATTCATGGGATAGTGAGGATCCATATTTGGTTCGGACTCTAGTGGAGGCAAGTTTTCCTGACACACCATTGGTACCATGTGATGTGGTCTTTGGAGATTATGCAGAATGGGGAGGAGCTCAGGTCTCGTGGACTGCTGCTTGCTATGTGTTGGGCGCTGATTTTGCTGATCAGATGCCAAACGATGAAGATCCAATGCCGCTGGATGGAAATCCGCACACTTTGCCTGGAAATCTGCTACAAGATAATTTGATGTTTGTTCTTCCACCATATCCGATGATGGGGTGGAATGATGCGCCTATAGCACCTCCATTGCCTTAGGGAAATAACATAGGAGGTGCTGGATGGGGAAATGTAGTCTGGGGGGACAATGAAGATGAACATCAACAGCCACCACAACCTGCTGGGTAGGGAAATGTTGTGCCTGAGCAGGATCAGGTTTCTATTGTCATTGATCAGCCGGAGGGCTCTGGGTCTGTGGAACAGCAAGTTGATATTCAGTTTGAGTAGCAAAATCAATTAAAGCCGGGTTAGCAAATGTAGAACAACGTGCATCAGGTTGTTGAGGAAAATCCTTTGGCAAATGTTCCTTATCAACCTCCCGCCGTTCAGCAGCACCAGATATTCATTGGCATGGCAAGGATTGTGGCTGGGCCACCTCTTCCTCCAGAGATGATCTGGAAGAGATCTTTTGAAAATCTGTTACCTGAATTTGCTGTCAAGGAGGTGCCTTGTCCTATCTTCTTCAAGCCACTTGGTACTGTGACATACTCCAAGCGCACGTGGACAATTGCTTTTGATGATTCATAGAGGATGTCTTCTTTGGTGCTTCGCTTGCCCAGTAATCTTACACTCAGGAAGCCTATGGTGGCCAAACGACCAGTTGCCAGAGCTCTTTCTAGAAGTCCTTCTGATGAGGTTCTCAATGTTAATGATAATGCAGTGTCTGATTTTGCTGGGTCTGGAGAGATGCACCCTGAAGATGTTGTGGCTGGAAGCATGGAGGAGAACTCCTCTTCTGTGGTTTTTTCTTCTGTGCAGGCCAATGACACGAAACAGACAAGAAGAAGGAAGATTGTGGCCCCTTTAGTGGATACTTCTGTACGGAGATGTACAAGAAGCGTGGCAAAACTGGATGGGTTCAAATCAATGACTTTTCAGCCGCTGTCCCTCCAGCCAACCAAAAGGCGTCATCGGTCCAAGCCCATACAAGCGAAGGCCCAGCCCACCCCTGACGACGCAGGTGATGCTGGCAAGTCTGAAGATGCCCCTCCACTCACGCCTCTCAACGTGCTAAAAGCAATTGGAGCGGAGCTGGAGATTTACCCCAACCTGCTATTCAAGGAGAAGCTTACGGCTAATCCCAAGGACGACTCCTCCTCCACTGGTGTTTAAATGTTGTAGTTTAAAACTTTAGCTATGTGTAGCGAGCCTTTTAAATTCGCTGTCGTCTATGTCGTTCTAAACTTTATGTTGCGCGGTCTGAAATGGATGCATTTTGTTTCTTATGGTGTGGGATGTATGACATTGTATGTCATGCAGTTGTTGATACTATGCTTTTGCTTATCTCATGAATCAAAGGTCTATGCGTAATTGGAAGGTGCTTTGTTGGAATGTTCGTGGTCTATATTCTGAAACACGAAGCGCTCTGTTAGAGAGAAAAGTTCTGAAAGTCAGTGTGCGGTTGCTTGTTTGCAAGAAACTAAGTTGTCATATTGCCCTTGTTCATTAATTAAGAGCATTTTTCCTATGGGTTTTGATCAGTTCATTGAATCACCCTCGAGAGGAGCCTCGGGTGGTATTCTGACAGTATGGCATTCGGATGTTTTTAAGGGTGCACTAGTGGAAGTAAAGCCTTCTGGTATGATCATCACTTTCAATTATGTGCATAATAATGACCAGTGGTTTTTAGTCAATGTATATGGGCCTTGTCAGGGTGTATTGAGGGATGAGTTTGTTAACTGGTTGTATAACCCTCAAGTGGAACCGGAACAAAAATGGTTGTTACTGGGAGATTTTAATTTTATCAGGTCTATGGACAATCGTAATCTTCCGGGAGGGGATGTTAATGATATTTTTATCTTTAATGAGATCATTGGCCATTTAGGACTGCTGGAACTTCCTTTAAAAGGTAGAAGGTTTACCTGGTCAAACATGCAGGATGTCCCACTCCTCGAGCAATTGGACTAGTTCTTTACTTCTGCAAGTTGGATAACTCAATATCTTATGACACAAGTTACACCTCTTGCTAGAACTGCGTCTGATCATGTTCCTTGTGTAATTTCTATCTGCACCACAATTCCTAAAGCACATATCTTTAGATTTGAAAAATATTGGGTGCATCAACCTGGCTTCATGGACTGTGTGAGGGAAGTTTGGAACAAACCTTCACATAAGACTCATATATCTGCAGTTATTATGGACAAATTGAAATCCTTGAGGTTTGCACTCAAGAAATGGCAGAAGGGGCTCTCACACATTAAATCTTTGATTGAAAAGTGCAATTGGGTAATTCTATGGCTGGATGATTTGGAGGACTGGAGGCCCCTATCCATACCTGAACACAAGTTCAGAAAGATATGTACGATACATCATGAACACCTTTTACATTTGCAGTTTTTATACTAGAAGAAAAGGCGTACTATCAGATATATCAAGGTGGGATAGGAAAATTCAAAATTCTTCCAGGCCATGGAAACAGAGTGGTATAGGAAGAATTCTATTGCTAGTCTTCAACTGCCTGATGGAACAGTTTCTTCAGATCATGGGGAAATAGCTAAGGAGTTTTTGGTTGCTTTCAAGGGTAGAATGGGAACTATCAAACCAATATTGTTGGGTAATGAAACACTCTCACTCATCCCAAGAGTGCAAGGTCTTGAGGTGCTCACACAACCTTTCAGCTGCAAGAGATTGAAAAGGTCATAAAAGAAATGCCTATTGATAAAGCACCAGGGCCGGATGGTTTTAATGGTCTGTTCGTGAAGAGATGCTGGTCAATCATTTCCACTAATTTTATTCTTTTGGTAAATCGCTCGTCGATGATGATGTTGGTGAAGATCGCGGTGATGATGATGATGGCCACAGTGGCGTTCCGGCGCCACCGGAGGAGAGGGGGAGAGGGGCCCCCTTCTTCCTCTTCTTCCTTGACCTCCTCCCTAGATGGGAGAAGGGTTTCCCCTCTGGTCCTTGGCCTCCATGGCATGGGAGGGGCTAGAGCTCCTCCGAGATTGGATCTATCTCTCTGGTTCTGTGTTCTCTTCTGGCTTTGTTTCACCGTTTCGTATATATATGGAGATCCGTAACTCCGATTGGCCTAAAACCTTCGCCATGATTTTTCTCTAAATATTAGCTTTCTTGCGGCAAAAGAAGAGTATCAACCGCCTTTCAATGGGCTCACGAGGGTAGGGGCGCGCCCTGGGGGCGGCCCCTGCCTCGTGACCACCTCGGGCACTGGTTCGTGTTGATTTTCCTTCCAAATTTTCAATATTTTCCAAAAATAAGCTCCGTCCATTTTTATCCCATTTGGACTCTGTTTGATATGGATATTCTGCGAAACCAAAAACATGCAACAGACAGGAACTGGCACTAGGCACTGGATCAATATGTTAGTCCCAAAAATAATATAAAAAGTTGCCAAAAAGTATATGAAAGTTGAATAATATTGGCATGGAACAATAAAAAATTATAGATATGACGGAGACGTATCAGCATCCCCAAGCTTAATTCCTGCTCGTCCTCGACTAGGTAAATGATAAAAAAAGATAATTTTTGATGTGGAATGCTACCTAGCATAATGTTGATCATATGTCTAATCATGGCATGAATATTAAGACACGAGTGATTCAAAGCAATAATCTATCCTTTGACATAAAAACAATAATACTTCAAGCATACCAACCAAGCAATTATGTCTTATTGAAATAACATAGCCAAAGAAAGCTCATCCCTACAAAATCATATAGTCTGGCTACGCTCCATCTTCACCACACAAAATATTCACATCATGCACAACCCCAATGACAAGCCAAGCAATTGTTTCATAATTTTGACGTTCTCAAACCTTTTCAACTTTCATGCAATACATGACCGTGAGCCATGGACATAGCACTAAATGTGGAATAAAATATGATGGTCGAGAAGACAAAAAGGAGAAGATAGTCTCACATCAACTAGGCGTATCAACGGGCTATGGAGATGACCATCAATAGATATCAATGTGAGTGAGTAGGGATTGCCATGCAACGGATGCACGAGAGCTATAAGTGTATGAAAGCTCCAACTGAAACTAAGTGGGTGTGCATCCAACTTGCTTGCTCATGAAGACCTCGGGCATTTGAGGCAGCCCATCATCGGAATATACAAAGCCAAGTTCTATAATGAAAATTCCCACTAGTATATGAAAGTGATAACTCAAGAGACTCTCTATATGAAGAACATGGTGCTACTTTGAAGCACAAATGTGGTAAAAGCATAGTAACATTGCCCCTTCTCTCTTTTTCTCTCATTTTTTTATTAATTTTTTTGGGCCTTCTCTTGTTTTGGCCTTTCTCTTTTTTTTCGTCCGGAGTCTCATCCCGACTTGTGGGGGAATCATAGTCTCCATCATCCTTTCCTCACTGGGGCAATGCTCTAATAATGATGATCATCACACTTTTATTTACTTACAACTCGATGTTACAACTCGATATCTAGAACAAAGATATGACTCTATATGAATGCCTCCGGCGGTGTACTGGGATGTGCAATGATCTAGCGTAGCAATGACACCAAAAAATGGGCAAGCCAGGAAAACATCATGCTAGCTATCTTACAATCATGCAAAGCAATATGATGATAAATGCTCAAGTCATGTATATGATGATGATGAAAGTTGCATGGCAATATATCTCGGAATGGCTATGGAAATGCCATGATAGGTAGGTATGGTGCCTGTTTTGAGGAAGGTATATGGTGGGTTTATGGTACCGGCGAAAGTTGCGCAGTACTAGAGAGGCTAGCAATGGTGGAAGGGTGAGAGTGCGTATAATCCATGGACTCAACATTAGTCATAAAGAACTCACATACTTATTGCAAAAATCTATTAGTCATCGAAACAAAGTACTACGAGCATGCTCCTAGGGGGATAGATTGGTAGGAAAAGACCATCGCTCGTCCCCGACTGCCACTCATAAGGAAGACAATCAATAAACACCTCATGCTCCGACTTCATTACATAACGGTTCACCATACGTGCATGCTACAGGACTTGCAAACCTCAACACAAGTATTTCTCAAATTCACAATTACTCGACTAGAATGACTCTAATATCATCGCCTTTATATCGCAAAACTATTGCAAGGAATCAAACATATCATATTCAATGATCTACAAGTTTTATGTAGGATTTTATGACTAACCATGTGAATGACCAGTTCCTGTCATCTCTCTCAATAGATATAAGTGAAGCAAGAGAGTTTAATTCTTTCTACAAAAGATGTGACTGTGCTCTAACAAATATAAGTGAAGCAAAAGAGCATTCTACAAATGGCGGTGGTCTAAGTGAAGAGAAACAGGCAATCCAAACTTCAAATGATATAAGTGAAGCACATGAAGCATTCTAGAAAGCCATACTCAAAGGATATAAGTGAAGTGCAAAGAGCATTCTATAAATCAACCAAGGACTATCTCATAACAGCATTGTGCAAAAAATAAACAGGAAAACCTAAATGCAAAAGACGCTCCAAGACTTGCACATATCGCATGAACAAAACGAATACGAAAACATACCGATACTTGTTGAAGAAAGAGGGGATGCCTCCCCAGCATCCGCAAGCTTAGACGCTTGAGTCTTCTTGAATATTTACTTGGGGTGCCTCGGGCATTCCCAAGCTTGAGCTCTTGCCTCTCTTCCTTCTTCTCACATCGAAACCTTCTCGATCATTGAACACTTCATCCACACAAAACTTCAACAGAAAACTCAGTAAGATCTGTTAGTATAATAAAGCAAATCACTACTCTATGTACTATTGAAAACTAATTCATATTTTGTTTTTGCATTTTTTCTACTGTAATATAACTTTGTCATGGCTTAATCCACTGATATAAATTGATAGTTTCATCAAAACAAGCAAACTATGCATCAAAAACAGAATCTGTCTAGAACAGAACAGTCTATAGAAATATGAACATTCACCGTACTTATGATACTTTAAAAATTCTACCAAAATTAGAAAAAATAAACAGTTTGTATAGGAATATATTGCAAAAAGAATCAGAACCATTTGATGTTCCAGCTAAAAATGTAAAATCGTGCACTACAGCCAAAGTTTCTGTCCTGCACCGTACAAACTATCAAGCAAATGTAAACATCCTAAAGGCAAACCTTGGCATATTATTTTTATTTCTAAAATCTATAAAAGCACACAACAGAAATAATTGACTCTCTAAAACTTCTGGGTTGTCTCCCTGGCAGCACTTTCTTTAAAGCCATTAAGCTAGGCATATAGTGCTCAAGTAGTGAATCCACCCGGATCCCAAGGTATATCAAAGCCAATTTTAATTAGAAATGATTTGTAATTTAGGAGTGAGCACAAAGTAACATATATCATGTAATGGAGAAGTCTAACTCTCTTCCTATTCATTGGCATGTCATAAAAGAACAATTCATGCACACCTAGTAAAGGCCAATGCATAGTATAAATAGTTTCTTGTAGTTTTGTCATGTGGGAAACATATAGAGGTGGAGATATAGTTCCTCTCTCATAATAATTGCAAGTAGTAGCAGCAAGCACATGCATATTATGTCTATCAAAATCATCATGTGCAATGGTAAAAGGCAACCCATCAATATAATCCTTAATAAGTGCAAACTTCTCCGATATAGTGTAGTCGGGAAAATTTAAAAAGATAATAGGACTATCATGCGTGGGTGCAATAGCAACAATTTCATGTTTAACATAAGGAACTATAACAAGTTCATCTCCATATGCATAGTTCATATTGGAATCTTGGCCACAAGCATAGCAAGCATCATCAAAAAGGGATATTTTAAAAGAAACGACGGGATCATAGCAATTATCATATCATTCATCATTCGGTAAGCACGAAGGGAAATTAAACAATGTATGAGTTGAAGAGTTACTCTCATTAGAAGGTGGGCACGGGTGATCAATCCGCTCTTCCTCCTTTTGTTCTTTGCTCTCCTCCTCATCTTTTTCATCCAATGAGTTCAAAGTTTCACCAATTTCTTCTTCCATAGACTCCTGCAAAATATCAGTCTCTTCTTGGATAGCGGAGTATTCCTCAATATATTGTTTAACATAGGTATTAGAAGCATAATTATCATAGAAATATTTATGTATAGCAAAATTTTCAGATTTGTAAAGAGGAGCATCATACTTTTCAATCAAAGAAGCAATTTCAAAAGCACCCTTAAAAGCAACAAATTCTTCAATTTGTTGAACATCATAGTAATTATAAACACCCTTAGCATACGAAGACACGATTCCATTATCACTAAACTCACATTGATAGGGAAGGTGTTTCTTAGGGTTTTCAGAACAACAAGTAAAATCATATATTTCACATAAATTCCAAGCATAGCATTGCGAACGTTGAATTTGACCCCATAATAGTTTCCCTTTTTCAGATATTCGTTGTCGCACATAACAAGCATGCTCATCTAAGAATTTTACCTCAACTAAGCTAGTTGGGGTTTTAGCACGAGCACATAGGGATCGAAGATGATCCAAGTAATAAGCTTCAGCAGTGTGATAGATTTTGAGTGGTTCTTCAACCATTGGTTCAGTAGGTACAACTATTTTTTTTTAGTATTTTGCGTTTCCTACCCATAACTAAAGATAGAAAACAACTAAGAACAACAAATAAAAATTACTTAGTGATAAAGCAAACAAGCACACACGAGAATATTCACCCCACGCTATTGCTCCCCGACAACGGCGCCAGAAAAAGGTCTTGATAACCCACAAGTATAGGAGATCGCAACAGTTTTTCGATAAGTAAGAGTGTCGAACCCAACGAGGAGCTAAAGGTTGAACAAATATTCCCTCAAGTTCTATCGACCACCGATACAACTCTACGCACGCTTGACGTTCGCTTTACCTAGAACAAGTATAAAACTAGAAGTACTTTGTATGTGTTGTTGGATAGGTTTGCAAGATAATAAAGAGTACGTAAATAAAAAGTAGGGGCTGTTTAGATAAATAAACAATAAATTAAATATAGCGAGTGTGGAAAAGTGGTGGTAGGAGATGCGAAATTGCCCCTAAGCAATTGACTACTTTACTAGACCGATAGCAAGTATTATGTGGGAGAGGCCACTGCTAGCATGTCATCCCTGACTTGGAATTCTATGCACTTATGATTGGAACTATTAGAAAGCATCCACAACTACTAACTTTCATTAAGGTAAAAACCAAACCATAGCATGAAGATATATTGGCCCCCTTCAATCCCGTATGCATCAATTTCTATGCTAGGTTGAAGCTTTTGTCACTCTTGCCCTCCAATACATAGTCCTATCAACATACAACTAACCCTAGGGTGTGATCCACGCGCGCACTCATATTATGGGCACCAAAGGAAAGCAATATAACCACCAGAAAATTAAATAAATAATAGCAATTCATCAACCACTGATAGGACAATGAAAATCTACTCAAACATCATAGGATGGCAACACATCATTGGATAATAATATGAAGCATAAACCACCATGTTCAAGTAGAGGGTACAGCGGGTTGTGGGAGAGTGGACCGCTATAGATAGAGGGGGGAAGGTAATGGAGATGTTGGTGAAGATGGCGGAGGTGTTGGTGAAGATCACGGTGATGATGATGATGATGGCCACGGCGGCGTTCCGACGCCACCGGAGGAGAGGGGGAGAGGGGCCCCTTCTTCCTCTTCTTCCTTGACCTCCTCCCTAGATGGGAGAAGGGTTTACCCTCTGGTCCTTGGCCTCCATGGCATGGGAGGGGCGAGAGCCCCTCCGAGATTGGATCTATCTCTCTGTTTCTCTCTTGTTCTGCGTTCTCTTTTGGCTCTGTTTCACCGTTTCGTATATATATGGAGATCCGTAACTCCGATTGGCCTAAAACCTTCGCCGTGATTGTTTTTCCGAAAATTAGCTTTCTTGCGGCAAAAGAAGAGTGTCAACCGCCTTTCGATGGGCTCACAAAGGTAGGGGGCGCCCCCCCTGCCTCGTGACCACCTCGGGCACTGGTTCGTGTTGATTTTCCTTCCGAATTTTCCATATTTTCCAAAAATAAGCTCCGTCCATTTTTATCCCGTTTGGACTCCATTTGATAAGGATATTCCGCGAAACCAAAAACATGCAACAGACAGGAACTGACACTGGGCACTGGATCAAAATTTTAGTCCCAAAAATAATATAAAAAGTTGCCAAAAAGTATATGAAAGTTGAATAATATTGGCATGGAACAATCAAAAATTATAGATACGACGAAGACGTATCACCTTTTTCTTTCCTTTTCTTTTCATCTCATCGAGATAGATTTCCTCGGGTGCCATGGGTAGCCAAGTGAACTTTTCTCCTCTATGGACAAAATGTAAGTGATTCGCACGCCCGTTGATTTGCACATCATGGTCATGCAACCACGGTCGCCCAAGAAGCAAGTGACAAGCATGCATCGGCACCACATCACACTCAACATTATCCTGATATCTCCCTACTGAAATTGGTATTTGCACGCTGCTAATCACCTTAATTGCACCACAATCATTCAACCAATGCATGCGGTATGGGTGTGGGTGACATTTTGTTTGCAATTGAAGCTTCTCGACCATCTTCGTACTTGCAATATTGTTGCAGCTGCCACTATCAACAATCACTCGACATATCTTGGAGTTGATAAGGCAACTGGTGTGGAAAAGATTATGCCGCTACCCCTTTTCCTCCTCCACAACCTGGGCGTTAAGTGAATGACATACAACCAAATCTTCTCCATCAAGTTCCTCATGAGATAAAATTGTTCCTCCTACTTCCCAACCTTGCTCCTCCTGCACTTCAACATTGCCACCTTTAGGGTCACTTTCAGACTTCCATTCACCCCGTTCATTGATGATCATGGTTCTTTTGCTTGGACATTTCGAAGAAATATGACCTCTTCCTTTGCACTTGTGGCATTGAATGTTGTTGTTGCATGTAGAAATCTTTTCTGGAGGTGGAGCAGAGGATACTCCTACTGTAGCTGTTGACCTCTTATCTTGATTGCGAATAGCAGGTGAGGAGGCCGTCGAGGCATATGGGTGTCTAGGTGGTGCACCCTCAAACTGAGAACCGTATGGCTGTTGTGCTTGCTGCCATGAGTGTGTGGTGGTGCGCCCTTGGAAGGCACGAGTATGACCATTACACATGTTCTTCTTGTCAACTCTTATAGCTTGATGTACCACATATTGTAATGTATCATAAGGAAAAATCTCCAGAAAATCTGATATTTCATCATTCAGCCCATGTAAAAATCTCGTCATCTTCACCTCATCACTTTCACGGGTTCTTATCCGAATTAGCCGCACCTCCATCTCTTTATAGTACTCCTCAAAAGTGTGAGAACCTTGAGTGAGCCCCTACAACCGCTTGTACAATTGCCTCTCATAGTATGATGGAACAAAACGGCGCCTCATGACTTCCTTCATCAAAGTCGGCGAATATGATTATTGCCTGGAATCAACCGGTCGTCTTGCAGCTGATTCCACCATGTAAGAGCATAACCGGAGAACTCCATAATAGCAAGATCAACTCTCTTGGCTTTGGAAAAACCATGGATGCGAAAGATTTGATCACACTTCTCTTCCCACTCGATATATGCATCCGGATCCTCTTTTCCCGTGAATGATGGCACATGGAGGTTCACTCTCGCTTGGTTGTCATGGTCATCCTGATCATATGGTCATAATGATGACCATTGCAACCAAAAATAGCACCACGGCAAGGAGGGAGTAGGGTTCATAGTCCCCATGCCTTCATCTTCGTCACCATGCTCGGAGAGATCTTCAAGGAAGATGGCATCACCATCATGTGCCACTCATCGCCCATGATCAACAGCAAACCCGTGGGGGTCATGGCCTCGCTCGCAAGCTTCTCCTCTGTGTAGCCCACCATCAAGGGGGACAAAAAAGTCGCCACGCCTCCGTTCAGCACCAATAGCAGGGGCTCCGTGGGCAGCAGCTCCTACCGCTCGTCGACCACCAACATGGCGATCGTTGTGTTCTTGATGTTGCCGGTTGCTGGCGGCCAGTGAGGCAGCGGGGCTGTGTTGATGTTGATCCCCATTACCCGCAATAGGAATACGACCAGTGAATATCCGTCCGGAACTGTGATTTCATTGGCTTTATTCATGGGGCGGATCTTGAGGAAGGTTCTGAGTCTGGTGGAGAGACATCCATCTATGCAAGTGATGAGTCACATCAACCGGTGAAACCGAGCCGATATATCAACTTCAAGATGGCGGGCTTGGGGGCTATTCGGATGGCAATAGTATTCTGTAGCCCTATGAGCCACCGAGCAGAACTGCAATCTTCATGGCTGGCACGCAACCAGTGTTACAATCGTCAACCGCTACAGCCATGACGTCCAGTTCAACTACTACGGTGATGGCCGGGGCCAATGGCTTGGCACGTCCGCCAGCTCAAGTCTTATCTGAACTCCTAGACACTCTGGAGACTCTCTTGGCTGCAGAGGTAACTCCGGTGACTCAAGTGTAGCATATTGCGGAGATTACAAAGTTGCGAGAAGAGGTGGCCAAGGCCCGAGAGGATCTTGAGGCAGAAAACGTCAGGATGGCCACAGAGCGAGCCGCCCTGGAGGCGGAGACGCAACGGATAAATGCTTGGATCGAAACACGCCAAACGCTGTCTTACATAGATATTAGAGCCATTTACCTTCATGGTTCGAAGGAAGGAATCTTTTCAATACGCATGGAGCAGGGCCAAGTAACCCGCTCGGTGTGACCCGGGCTGCTGAGGCGCCTGTAACTGGGGCGCCGTCTCGACCTCATGTAGCAGACCCACCACATATGGATGCGACCCCGCCCCAGCGGATGCTGACACCTCGGGTCATTACTCCAACCCTCTAGATAACATGATTGCTGTGGCTTCATGGCTGCCGGCTCTTCTAGTTGAAGGCGAGTCTCCTACGGTGATTGAGACCTAGAACACCGTGGAACATCTTGAGAAAGCGGTGGCCCAATAGGCTACTTACTCACATAGGCGTGAATGAATTCATTCAACTCCCCATCATAGTCAAAGCTACAGCCGGCGCATTGAATCGCCGGCGATTTCCAGCAGCGAGCGGCGTCATAACCCGCCCCATGGGTATGACCCGCCACGTGATGATCACAATGTTCGGGCTCTGATGGACTAGGCTAGGGTACATCAAGAGGCGGAGCTTGCGGCTTAGTTAGCGGCTCATCAATGGCTTCAGTTGAACCCTTCGGCATCTTTAGAGGCTAGGATGACTTCTAGGACGGTTGGTGTGCCGTGTTTGGTGTCGGCTCTACAGAATAAGCGTCTTCCCAAAGACTTTAAGGGTCCTTGCAAGGTGCCTAATTACACAGCTGATCAACTTCTTGAGGCCTGTATTGAGAGCTATGAGCTGGCTATGGAGATGTTATATGTTAACGACATTATGTGCACCAAGTAATTCACCATGATGCTTTATGGACCGGCTCGAACCTGGTTGAAGGGATTACCCCCTAATTCTATAAATTCACGGGCTATGTTGAAAGCGCGCTTTATTCAGAATTTTAAAGACACACGCAAGTAGCCCCTATCAATCATTGATCTCGATCCTTGTGTGCAGATAGAGGATGAATCGGCCCACCACTGGGTTCGACGGGTATCCTCTATTATCCATTCATTGGATAGCATCAACGCCGGCACTGATGTTGTCATTATGAAGAAAAATTGCCCCCTCTCAAGCAGAAGTTAGGGCGGCTTAAACATCACTGCAATGACATGGGGGAGCTTATGGCAGCTCTCACCAAATACGCCGACTCTGACAATACTAAGGACCTTGGGTCTGATGAGGATAAGTCTAGTAAGGGGAAGAAGAATGGAAATGGAAAAGGGCAGCAGCCAAACATGACAGGGCATAACCATGGTAGTAATGGTAAGCGCAGGCAACCTGACGGTGAGTCAGATTTTGTGGCCAATACCAATACATAGAATAGTGGTCAACGTCGTAAGGGAGAGCCACAACCTCGGTTTGGAGGGCGAAAATTCAACCTTGAGGCGATGTTGAACCAGCCTTGCCCAAAGCACAGTTTTCCAGATAGACCGTCGACTCACATGTGGAAAGATTGTTTTATCATGAAGGAATATAAGAACTTTGGTTTTCATCAGGACCAAAATAACAATAATGGCCTGCACGGCGAGTCAGGATCCGGCTCACACGGGTCCAGCTTTGGAGGTGGCGGCTCAAATTCTGGATATCAAGGTTAGGGCAATCAGGGCAGTTATAATCAGCAGCATAATCAAGGTAACCAGCAACAACAGTCAGGGTACCAGAGTAATCCAAAGCAGCTTAATAGCAGCCAACATCATGTTTTCACCACAAGCCTGTGCAAGCGAGATTAGAAGGTTCATAAACAAACGGTAAGCACAGTTGAGTCGGTGGTGCCTCAGTACTTGTGGTGGTCAGAACAGCCAATTGTATGGAGTCGTGAGGATCAGCTGCCCAGATGGACAACCAGGTTCAGCTAGCATTCATGGTGGACCCTCAAGTTGGGGGTTATAAATTCACTAATGTGGTTATGGATGGTGGAAGCAGCATCAATATCCTTTATTATGACACTTTTCGCCGCATGAATCTGACTGACAAGGTTCTTAAGCCATCCTCTAGAGTATTTCATGGTGTGGTGCCTCGTAAGTCGGCATACCTAGTTGGTAAGATTGCCCTGGATGTGGCTTTCAGAGATGACTATGATTACAGAGAAGAGACGTTGTGGTTTGAGGTGGTCAAGATCAAAAGCCCTTATCACGCTTTATTTGGACGGCCGGTTTATGCGAAATTCATGGCACGACCGTGTTATGTGTACTTGCAGCTTAAGATGCCAGGACATAAGGGTACTATCACAATCCATGGCAGTAGAAAATTTTCTTTAGAATGTGAAGAAGGTGATGCTGCCTATGCCGAGTCTACCTATGCCAAGGAAGAACTTAAGTTCTATAAGGATAATGTTAACCCAGCTGACATGACCCCATTAAAGAAGCCAACCATAGAGCAAGACCCTTTGATGAAGTTTAAGTCAGCAGATTATACCAAACAGGTTGACTTTGTTCCTGGCGACTCACCTCAGTATGCTAGGTGTACCTAGGGATCAGTGTAATATGGATCTGAAATAGGAAAGCACGCTCATCGAGTTCATCTGTGTGAACTGGGACATCTTTGCATGGAATCCTTCAAACATGCTAGGTGTACCTAGGGAACTCGCTAAGCACACTCTCAATATTGATCCTAGGATTAAGCTGGTCAAGCAATTCCTTCGTCATTTTAATGAAGAGAGACTTAAGTCCATTGGAGAAGAGGTCACCCGGCTCTTAGCGGCTGGGTTCATCATTGAAGTTTTTCATCCTGCGTGGTTGGCTAACCTGGTGCTAGTACTTAAAAAGAATGGCACTTGGCGTATCTGTGTGGATTATACCGATCTCAACAAGGCTTGTCTAGCTGATCCTTTTGCTCTTCCCCGTATCAATCAGATCATAGATGCTATGGCGGGCTGTGAGTGTTTGTGTTTCTTGGATGCCTATTTGTCAGGACCCCGATTCCAAGTCACATCGATCTAGCTGGTAACACCTCATAACACTTTGTGGCCTCACGCACTGTATTCCCACGGGTGTCGCCTTACCATTGCCCGGGACCATTTGCGCCTTTTGGCTCACGTATATGATAGTGTCGCTAGCATCCATATGACAGAGAAACCGGGCCAACATGTCTAGTCCTGAACCCAAAGCGGCACTAACCTATGGGGACAGGCATACATGAATCACATCGAGCATGTCGGTTAGCAGCGTGTGAATCCGGGCTGTAGCACTGGGCTAACAGGACTCCGGGAACCCAGGCTGTAGCAGGCTAGGCAGGACTCCGGATGTCACCGCGTGACATTTCCCCGAAGGGACAGACATAGGAACGAAGTGAAACACATGCCGGCTAGTCAAGTGTCCTGAGCAGTAGTGCTGGGCTAACAGGACTCCGGTGAACCGGGCTGTAGTGGACTACTATGGCTCATGGAAGCACTAGACTACCTTTCCCCATAAGAGAGGCTTCCAAGGATAAACAACTAGATTGTCGGATCCCACACATACCAAGCATTTCAATCATACACACAATATGCTCGATATGTGTAAATACAACATGGCATCACAACATAACTCTACAACTCAAGTATTCATTCATTAGGCTCCGAGGAGCGAGATATTACAAACTTGGGTCTCATGACCCAACAATCATAGCATACAAATCAAAGCACATGCGGAAGCTTAACATGTCTGAGTACATACATCTACAAATGAAAACGGCTAAGAAGCCTGACTATCTACCAGATCCTGCCGAGGGCACAAGATCTTAGCTGAGGTATCAAGCTAAACGTCGAAGTCCACACGGAATTGCTATCAAGACTAACGGCTCTCTGCAAAAACATAAAATAGGCAAACATGAGTAGAAATGTAACCAGCAAGACTTACATCAGAACTAGCTACATATGCGTCGGTATCAACAAAGGGGTAGTGGAGTTTAACTGCAGCAAGCTAGCTTTGACTCAGTGGCTAACCTGAACTACGACTGCAAGCAACTCTTTGAGGTGGCGCACACGAGTCCACATATTCACCATTCAATACACCACTATGGATCCGCTCCCGTCTCCCTATGAGAAGGCCATCCATAGCACTCACACTTATATTGCGAGTTTTAGAGTATCCACTTTCACTTGTCTATGAACTATGCAAGGTGTCCAAGTTTCCATATTCGAGGAATCCGGCTATTCGAATAGATAATGATAACCCTACAGGGGTATACTTTTTCATACACGCGCTCACCACTTACCGCCGTTTACACATGACATGTACTCGGCAACTTCAAGTGGAATCCCAACGAGGGTGTCGGCCACGACCTACCTAAACACTCAAGTCTCTAGTCTAGGTTTATCGCCTATCCAGGTTCCATCCGCAGGAAGTCCGGCCGAGGTTTCCACATACGGCCCCGAACGATGTGAATAGGGTCCCGAGACGCCAAACGGGTGCCCGACATACCCGGCCATGGTGTATCTACCGCAACATAGCGCACCCCTAGGGTCAGCGCTACGCACGGCCGCCAACACATAACCTACAAACACCAGAAACTATTTGCAACTCCTGGACAGAGTACTAGGGTGATTAAGAAGCCGAGAGGGTCAATTAAGGATCCCAATGCATGGTAGTAGCTGATCATGGATCACAAACACAGAACTCAGTTACTAAGGACGGCTGCAATGAGACAAACCAAATCGTGTTCACACACTTAGCTCTCCACGATAAGACATGTTCACCATGTTCCAATTCATTCCCGATGAATTAGACCTGACTCAACTCTAAGCAGTAACAGGCATGACAAACAAGCATGAATGAGTAGGCACATCAGGGCTCAAACAAGTCCTACTCATACTAGTGGGTTTCATCTATTTACTGTGGCAATGACAGGTCATGCAGAGGAAAGGGGTTCAACTACCGCAGCATGAAACAGTTGAATCGCAGTTGTCCTAATGCACTAAAATAGAGCAAGAGCGAGAGAGTGGGATTGTATCAGAATGAACATTGGGGTTTTTGCTTGCCTGGCACTTTTGAAGATATTATAGCCCTTCATCGGTGTCATCGATCTCATCATCGGAACGTCGTCTACTGAGAGGGGACAATTACCGGCAAACAAGAGGGAACACAATAAATGCAATGCAACAGACATGATGAATTATCATGGCATGTTAAGGTACTGAATTCACCTAATGCAACAATTAGTCATATTAATTGAAGTGGAATTCAAACATATAACAAATTCCAACTCCAAAACTACATACCATATATTCCATAAACATGAATTGTTCTAGTTTGTGATCTTAACTTGCTCAAACATGGCATAAACAGATTCTTCATATTTTTCTGATAATTTTTCATATATAAATTATTTCATTTGGAGTTACGGTTGAATTTCTATGATTTTTGGAAGTTTAGGGGATTTCTGAAAATAAATAAATCATTTACATCTATTTAAAATACAGAAAAGCAGTTACTGCGTCAGCCTTGCATCATGCTGACGTCATCTGGTCAACAGACGCGGTCCAGGTCAAACCTGACCAGTGGGACCCACTAGTCAGTGAAAGAGGCACTAATCCCGCGTTGACTCGTGCTTTGACTCAACGTGGGGCCCACTGTCAGTGTCACAGTTAGCCAACTAACTAAATTAGTGTTAATTTAACTCCTAATCTAGGTTTGACCAGGGGGCAGGGCCCACATGGTCAAATGGGTCAAACCCACCGGTGACATGATGCCGGCGAGGCCCGAGACAGCCGCGCGGCTCGGAAACACAGCATAGGCGACGAAACGAGCGGTGGTTTGGTTTGGCGTGAAGCTGGTGCTTGTCCACATCCAACGCAGCCATCAGCTCGCACCAGAGTGGACCGTAACGATAGCGGCGATGGCAAGCGCGGTGGCGGGAGCTCGGACAAGCTCGACAACGATGCTGTGGTGCACGGGAGGACCAGCTGGTGGTTGGGGTCGTCTCCTAGGAGCAACCCGAGCACGATGACGCGCCCAAGCGCAAGCTACACCGTCTGTACACACGATGGCGACATGGCCGGTGGGCGTGAGCTCTCGGCTCCGGTGAAAGCACGGCTAGAGGAAGGGTTCGAGAGGGGAAACAAGGGGGAAACGACGGAGGCTCCCAGAGGGGTCGAACGGAGTCGAGGTCGAGGCCGGGGAAGCTCTGAACGGCATGAATCGAACAACGGCGGTCACCGGATAGAGGCGGCGATGAGGATGGCGGGGACGATGTTGCAGGTCTCCTACGGTCGCGTGCGTCGGGTGTGTAGCTCCACGGGGTCGTGGCGGAGCTCGGGGATGCGGAGATGGAGTGAGGGAGTGGTTGTGGCTACGGCGATGACGAGCTTCGGCGACGGCAGCGTTCGGTCGCGGGAGAGAGAGCGCGGCAGAGGAGAGGATGAGCGCAGGAGAGAGTGAGAGCGGTCGGGGGGTGCGTGGCGTCCTCTAGGCGCTTCGGGGTGACGAGGAGATAGGCAGGCAAGGTGGAGGTGGCCGGCGCGCGTCGGGCGCGCGCCCGACGTCCTTCTGGCGCAAGGAGGAGGATGATTGGCACATGGGCCTGGTGGGCTGGCTTCTCTCATGGGCCAGGTAAGATACAAGTACTCCCTCCTTCTCTGTTTTCTATTTTAATTATTGTTTTCTATTTTATTTCCTCTCTGTTTTGATTTAGTTTTAGCCACTAAATCATTTTCATAAATTCTATATTTTATTATATGGCTTGCTAAAATATATACAAGGCCACTCACAAACTTCCAGAATTATTGGAGTTATATTTAATATATATTAAATATAATCCAAAGCAAATATTTATTGGATTAATTCAAATGGCCAAAATAAATGTTTCTGAGCTCATAAAAATATTGGTTTGAATTTTTGCTCTTGCCAATAATTCTATGGAATAACAGGAAGATTTTATTGGACTCATTTGAGAAGATTTTTTTGAAAGTTGGTTATTTGAACTGATTTCTGAGGGTTTCAACAAACATCTATTCAACTTTCAGAAATTAGACATGATGCATGGATGCTCTCTTATGCAGCTACTGCAAACAATTCTAGGGATGTGAAAACTCACCCCCACTAAACAAGAATCTCGTCCCGAGATTCAAGACGTGAGGTAAGAAGACAGAGGGGACGCAAATCTAATTCAATCCTCATGACCCAACTACTCTTCTCGAATATATTGATTCATTGCATCATATTGATCTTGGCGTCTTACTTGAGAACTACGTCCAACATGACAACGAGTAGAAAGGGACAATTTTTATAAAAATCGATCTTCTTGAGGTTCGAGCAACTTAGGATCATCTTGATGATCACAAGATCAACTCACGGAATGAGACATAGAAACATCTCTGGAGCTGAGAGGCAAAACTTGCATCAGGAGCGATAGAAGAAACAGTTTTACGAGGGTTTCAAAGTAGCAAGGTAAATTTCCATGATTCCAAAACGGGGTACCTCGGGGAAGGTGACTCGAAGAACTATTCCCTTGAGTGGCAAAAAGAATTACTTTTGATACAACATCATTGAAATTCTTTATACCAGCCTAAGGCATTCACAAATGATCATGTGAACGAATTTGAAAGAATGGCATACCCATACTAGAATGGATGATGTGGACTACCTTGTTGAAGACAACACAATGGATGATTTTGCTTATCATCGGGGATGGATGGGACCCATAGTAGGACCACTTTTGAAGATGATCTAAAACAGTAATTACTGAGGTGCAAGCTGGGAACAAATGCAAATGCTGGGAATGATTCTGGTAACTGGGAATGACTCAACGAGAGTGATTCCACCGTTCGAATGGTCATAGCTTAATCGAGGAAACCAAGAGCACAAGAATCCCTAAGGAACAACTTATAGGATAAGATGCATGAAATCCTCACGGAGAAGATGGACAAGTTGCCCAATCAAGATACTATAGTGATAGATTCTCCGGCTAGGTGCGTCGGCCAGAACATCAACCTTGTCGGGACCTACATCATAGATCTTGGAGAAGTTCCAACCATCATATCTGCCTGTGATTCAGATTTGGTTGGTAACGGGATATTTCAGACAACATGTCCGGAAAGAAAGTTTGCAACACAAACCGATGAGACGATGTTGCGAGATACTCGGGATTTGAACTGCGATAGTAAACTCCAAAACATGAGCGGGTTCTGCTACACACATGTGAACACGTTGTCCAAGACAAGAATGGCCACATAGTAGTCTTATAATAAAACACTATCGAGTTCAGGTGGGGAACCATCATCGAGGATATCAAAGTCCTTGCATAAGGCATGCTCTTAAGAAGGAACTTCTTCTCCTTGAACAATTCAATCAGTGGCTTGGTGAGTTAGGGATACATATAGAATGAAGGTTGCAAGTCTCCAGACCACAAAATACTTCGTACATATGCAGGACTGACTTGGGATGGTTTTAGAGGAAACAAAACAAACCTTTCTCAAATTCACGGCGGCCACTTGCATCAAGTGCACGTGAATTAGAGGAAGTATCTTCTTTCATCCAAACATATACCCCATGAACGGGACACAAGGGCAACGCTTACAAAGTTTCCATCACTAGCTTAATGTTCAACATAATTCATGGAAAGGATATGGATGTTGTCGATGGGCTCAACAACAATCCATCCATGTTTCCATATATATGGAATCCCACAACTAAGTGAACAAGATGATAGCATTGGTCAGACCCAAAAGATATAGTTGTCTATGCTCGAGGGATCAACCATGAATAAGGTCCAACAAGTGATCACAGGGACCAATTGATGAAGATATCATCTATCTTCAACACACGCAAATATATCCCTTGAGATGAACTAAGCTGGCAAGCTTTTATCTTCCAACTCTCCAAGTTATTGTTTAGCTTAACCAACTAGCTCAGGGTGTAACCAAAACAGATTCTTGGGGAATGGTTGGTTTGCAAGAAACCAACTTGATCATGAACACCACATAGCGGTCAGGTGACAACCTGGTAATACTTTCGAGAAGATATTCGGAAAATCACGAACCACTGGCATGATACTAAGCTCGAGATCAATCTTGCTCTTTAGGGCAAGACAATATGATCAAAAGAGCAAGGGTTTGCCAAAATCCTAACCCGTTGATCGAAGAGTGCACCAGGAAATAAGGACTAGGTAGCATGATCAACCTTAGGGTGATGATTCAATAATCAGCACACTAAGAATGATATTAATGTCCATTTACTACCAAGCAAAGGGTTGCTAGGAGTATTGATTTCACACATCACGATTCACTTGTCGGTATTCTGGTTGCGACAGCACGACACCCAGGAATGAATAATGATGGCGAGAAGTATCACTACGTCAAGAATTCATAAGGGAAGGTGCAATTCTCATGACATTCCTGACATAAAGTGGATAATACTTCAGGGTAGAACAGACCAATAGCTTGATTGCATTTGATCTGTGAAATACAACTGCTTTGACCCAATCCTAGAAATGGATGAGGTACTGGAATTTGTTTCTCCTAGTCATTCTGAAATAGAACGGCTCGACGGACCACAAGAGTAATAGGCACCGATGAACGAATGCTCACGTACTCTTGACTATCAATTGATAGACGAAGTTCGGAATATAACGGAAGGGGGACAACTCAAAGGAACATATAACTTTCTGAGTTGTGGATGCATAGATTAGTATGTCGAACGAGTTCAACATATTTCTTCTGGATAACCCATGCATAAAGGTAGGGTTGGCAGAGTCACAACATAGAATGGAGAACTCATCAGGAGCACTCTGTCATGACCTTTTGGTTCAAAAGAACTCCTACCAAGAATGGTTCATTATAATTGGAAGAAGGATGTACCACGAACCTCGAGGACTATCGCAAAGGTTACTAATATCCTAAAGGAACTAGCAGCACTATCAACATGAGGTAAGTAGGGTGAATCTCGGGTTCAAGAACCCATGAATAGAATACCTACTACTACATGGCATCACGGGATGCTTTCGAGAATAATGGCCAGAATCACACACTGGGGATACAAAACATGGCTAGATCACTAGGTGACTCCCTAAAACACCTAGGGTCATAATAATAGCTCCAACATATATGTCGAGGCAATAGAGTACCTCAACTCACCGATTAGTGTGATTAATCTGGCCCAAGTGGACATCAGGAACATGGAGGAATGGTTGCAAGTGCATCAGACTATCTAGAAACCTGGGATGACTCGGACAGCATAACTGCCGTAAATGCTCAAAAATGTTTGATACATCCTACAAAATAGTGGCATGACCAGTCAACATCACAATATCAAGGTTCTGAGATCAACTGTCAATCATACGGAAGTAGTAGGAACAGAACTAAGGCTTGAAACTATCAATGTTATAAGTCTATGGATTAGTAGCACGTCATCCTGATAGATAGATGAGAAGGCCTAATTCTTAATCCCCGTAGAAAAGAAGAGGTTGACTCAGATCAGAAGGGCATAGGGTAAAGGAGTAAAAAGAGCCTTATGTTCCCTTACATAACTAAAGCTTTTCTAGACTCGACTTCAACCAGTTTGGCTTGGTAACCCTACAGGCAGTCAGGCTCTGATACCAAAGCTGTCAGGACCCCGATTCCAAGTCACATCGATCTAGCCGGTAACACCTCATATCACTTTGCGGCCTCACGCACGGTATTCCCACGGGTGTCGCCTTACCATGGCCCGGGACCATTTGCGCCTTTTGGCTCACATATATGATAGTGTCACTAGCATCCATATGACAAAGAACCCGGGCCAACATGGCTAGTCGTGAACCTAAAGCGGCACTAACCTATGGGGACAGGCATACATGAATCACATCGAGCATGTCGGTGAGCAGCGTCTGAATCCGGGCTGTAGCACTGGGCTAACAGGACTCCGGGAACTGGGCTGTAGCAGGCTAGGCAGGACTCCGGATGTCACCGCGTGACATTTCCCCGAAGGGACAGACACAGGAATGAAGTGAAACACATGCCAGCCAGTCAAGTGTCCTGAGCAGTAGTGCTGGGCTAACAGGACTCCGGTGAACCGGGCTGTAGCAGACTACTATGGCTCATTGAAGCACTAGACTACATTTCCCCATAAGAGAGGCTGCCAAGGATAAACGACTAGATTGTCGGATCCCACACATACCAAGCATTTCAATCATACACACAATATGCTCGATATGTGTAAATACAACATGGCATCACATCATAACTCTACAACTCAAGTATTTATTCATTAGGCTCCGAGGAGCGAGGTATTACAAACATGGGTCTCATGACCCAACAATCATAGCATTCAAATCAAAGCACATGTGGAAGCTTAACATGTTTGAGTACAGACATCTACAAATGAAAACGGCTAAGAGGCCTGACTATCTACCAGATCATGCCGAGAGCACAAGATCGTAGCTGAGGTATCAAGCTAAACGTCGAAGTCCACACAGAATTACTAGCGAGACTGATGTCTCTCTGCAAAAACATAAAATAGGCAAACGTAAGTACAAATGTACCCAGCAAGACTTACATCAGAACTAGCTACATATGCATCGGTGTCAACAAAGGGGTAGTGGAGTTTAACTGCAGCAAGCCAGCTTTGACTCAGTGGCTAACCTGAACTACGACTGCAAGCAACTCTTTGAGGTGGCGCACATGGGTCCACATATTCACCATTCAATACACCATTATGGATCTGCTCCCGTCTCCCTACGAGAAGGCCATCCATAGCACTCACACTTATCTTGCGAGTTTTAGAGTATCCACTTTCACTTGTCTATGAACTATGCAAGGGGTCCAAGTTTCCATATCCGAGGAATCCGGCTATTCGAATAGATAATGATAACCCGACAGGGGTGTACTTCTTCATACATGCTGTCACCAGTTACCGACGTTTACACGACATGTAGTCGGCAACCTTCAAGCGGAAGCCCAATGAGGGTGTCGGCCACGGCCTACCTAAACACTCAAGTCTCTAGTCCAGGTTTATCGCCTATCCAGGTTCCATCCGCAGGAAGTCCGGCCGATGTTTCCACATACAGCCCCGAACGATGTGAACAGGGTCTCGAGACGCCAAACGGGCGCTCGGCATACCCGGTCATGGTGTATCTACCGCAACATAGCCCACCCCTAGGGTCAGCGCTACGCACGGCCGCCAACACATAACCTACAAACACAAGAAACTATTTGCAACTCCTGGACAAAGTACTAGGGTGATTGAGAAGCCGAGAGGGTCAATTAAGGATCCCAATGCATGGTAGTAGCTGATCATGGATCACAAACACATAACTCAGTTCCTTAGGATGGCTGCAATGAGACAACCCACCATGTACTCCTACATGGCCTCTCACCGCTACCTTTACCAAATCGTGTTCACACACTTAGCTCTCCACGGTAAGACATGTTCACCATGTTCCAATTCATTCCCTATGAATCAGACCTGACTCAACTCTAAGCAGTAGCAGGCATGACAAACAAGCATGAATGAGTAGGCACATCAAGGCTCAAACAAGTCCTACTCATACTAGTGGGTTTCATCTATTTATTGTGGCAATGACAGGTCATGTAGAGGAAAGGGGTTCAACTACCGCAGCATGTAACAATTGAATCGCTGTTGTCCTAATGCAGTAAAAGAGAGCAAGAGAGAGAGAGAGTGGGATTGTATCGGAATCAACAAGGGGGGTTGTGCTTGCCTGGCATTTCTGAAGATATTATAGCTCTTCATCGGTGTCATCGATCTCATCGTCGGAACATCATCTACTAAGAGGGGACAATTACCGGCAAACAAGAGGGAACACAATCAATGCAATGCAACAAAAATGATGTATGATCATGGCATGTTAATGTACTGAATTCACCTAATGCAACAGTTAGTCATATTAATTGACGTGGAATTCAAACATATAGCAAATTCCAACTCCAAAACTACATACCATATATTCCGTAAACATGAATTGTCCTAGTTCGTGATCTTAACTTGCTCAAACATGCATGAACATGGCCTAAAAAAATTCTTCATATTTTTCTGATAATTTTTCATATACAAATTATTTCATTTGGAGTTTAGGGGATTTTCTAAAGATAAATAAATCAATAAGATCTATTAAAAATACAGAAAAGCAGTTACTGCGTCAGCCTTGCATCATGCTGACATCATCTGGTCAACAGATGCGGTCCAGGTCAAACCTGACCAGTGGGACCCACTGGTCAGTGACAGGGGCACTAATCCCGCGTTACCTCGTGCTTTGACTCGATGCGGGGCCCACTGTCAGTGTCACAGTTATCCAACTAACTAAATTAGTGTTAGTTTAACTCCTAATCTATGTTTGACCAGGGGGCGGGGCCCACATGGTCAAATGGGTCAAAACCACCGGTGACATGATGCTGGCGATGCCCGAGACGGTGGCGCGGCTCGGAAACGCAACACAAGCGACAAAACTAGCGGCAGTTTGGCTTGGCGTGAAGCTGGTGCTTGTCCGCATCCAACGGAGCCATCAGCTCGCGCCGGAGTGGACTGTAACGACGGTGGCGATGGCATGCGCGGTGGCTGGAGCTCGGACAAGCTCGGCAATGATGCTGTGGTGCACGGGAGGACCAGCTGGTGGTCGGGGTCGTCTCCTAGGAGCAGCCCGAGAACAATGACACACCCAGGCGCAAGCTACGCCGTCTGTAGACACGACGGCGACATGGCCGGCGGGCGTGAGCTCTTGGCTCCGGTGAAAGCAAGGCTAGAGGAAGGTTTGGAGAGGGGAAATAAGGGGGAAACGACGGAGGCTCACAAAGGGGTCGAACGGAGTCGAGGTCGAGGCCAGGGAAGCCCTAGACGGCATGAATCGAACGACGGCGGTCATCGGACAGAGGCGGCGATGAGGACGGTGGGGACGATGTTGCAGGGCTCCTGCGGTCGCGTGCGTCGGGTGTGTAGCTCCACGGTGTCGTGGCGAAGCTCGGGGATGGGAAGATGGAGCGAGGGAGTGGTTGTGGCTACGGCGACGACGAGCGGCGGCGACGGCAGCATTCAGTCACGGGAGAGAGAGGGCGGCAAAGGAGAGGATGAGCGCAGGAGAGAGTGAGAGCGGTCCGGGGGGGGGTGCGTGGCGTCCTCTAGGTGCTTCGGGCAGCGAGGAGACAGGCAGGCAAGGTGGAGGTGGCCAGCGCGCGTCGGGCACGCGCCGGGCGTCCTTCTGGCGCAAGGAGGAGGATGATTGGCACATGGGCCTGGTGGTCTGGCTTCTCTCGTGGGCCAGGTAAGTTATAGGTACTCCCTCCTTCTCTGTTTTCTATTTTAATTAATGTTTTCTATTTTATTTCCTCTCTGTTTTGATTTAGTTTTAGCCACTAAATCATTTTCATAAATTCTTTAGTTTATTATATGGCTTGCTAAAATATATACAAAGCCACTCACAAACTTCCAGAATTATTGGAGTTATATTTAATATATATTAAATATAATCCAAAGAAAATAGTTATTGGATTAATTCAAATGGCCAACATAAATGTTTCTAAGCTCATAAAAATATTGGTTTGAATTTTTGCTCTTGCCAATAATTCTATGGAATAACAGGAACATTTTATTGGACTCATTTGAGAAGATTTTTTTTAAAATTGGTTATTTGAACTGATTTCTGAGGGTTTCAACAAACCTCAATTCAACTTTCAGAAATTAGACATGATGCATGGATGCTCTCTTATGCAACTATTGCAAACAATTCTAGGGCTGTGACACTATTCTGGTTATCATCCGATTAAGATGGCAGTTAAAGACCAAGAGAAGACGGCTTTCATCACACCTTTTGGAGCTTTCTGCTATGTGTCTATGCCTTTTGGCCTCAAGAGTGCTCAAACGACTTATAAGCGTTGTGTCCAGAACGGTTTCCATAATCAGACTGAACATAATGTTCATGCTTATCTGGATGATATTGTTGTGAAATCTCGAAAGAAGGAGATTCTGTTGGATGATCTGAAAGAGACCTTTGATAATCTCCGGGCCTACAAAATGATGCTTAACCCAGCCAAATCAAGAAGGTGGTATTGAAGCTCACCAAGAGAAAATCAAGGCTATCACTTTGTTGGCTAAGCCGGCGTGCATCAATGATGTCTAGCATTTGGCAGGTCGTGTTGCAACTTTAAGCCGGTTTATAAGCCGCCTGGGAGAGAAGGATATTCCTTTGTACCAGATGATGAAGTAAACATATCATTTTGTTTGCGGTAATGCTTCTAAAGAGGCGTTTGAAGCGCTTAAGAAGCAGTTGGCTGAGCCGCCGGTTCTTGCAACTCCTGTTGAGAAGGAGCCTTTGCTCTTATATGTGGCTACTAACAGTAGAGCCATCAGCGTGGCGGTTGTAGTGGAAAGAAAAGAGACGGGTGAGGAATATCCAGTCCAAAGGCCGGCTTATTATGTTAGTGCGGTCTTAATTGAGTCTAAAAAGCGATACTCGCATTGGCAGAAGCTAGTATATGGGGTGTTCATGGCCAGTCGCAAATTGAAACATTATTTTCTTGGTCATCCAATTCCTGTGGTCAGTTCTGCTCCTGTCAGAGTAAATGACCATGGGTAGCCTAGCCGTCTTCCCCTAGTACTTCAGAAAAATTATAGGCCGATCAAGCCTCCAAGCGTCCAAGACATGGGGATGCCTTGCCCCAGCTGGCTACCTCTCAAGCCGACTGCGCAAAGGCGGCCCAGCCCTGAAATACTTGAGAAACAAGACCACGAGAAGGCTGACTTCCAGAAGACGGCCATGAAAAGGCCGACTCCCAGGAGCCGGCCCCTCAGCAGGCGGCTAAGATCTTGCCCTTAGAGTTTGCACCCACATAACGGCGACAAGACGGGGCGTGGCTATAGTAAAGCCTGCCACCCCCGAATCCTGGCGCACGCATGGCCACAGTGCACCGTACGGGGCGGCCATCACCCGTCCAGCGCGGCACTGTTGCCACGATGATCGTGATGTCAGCCATGGCGAGCGGTCAGTACGACCCGTGGGTAGCGGGCTCCCTCGGTCAGGAGATCCCAAAGGCGGCCAGGCTTCCCATAGCCGGCCAACTCTCTCCCTCTAAGGAGGTGCTTCATTAAGGAGACAAGAGAAGGTAAGGCTACAGTGATAAGCTACCTCTCGGTGGCACTGTAGCCATGCTTACCATGACAAAGCCATCGTCACCAGGGGCAAGGTAACAGTAACCAGCCCCTGACAGGAACCCCGAGCGGTGGGGCCGGCCTGTCGACCAAAGGGTCGGTAGCCGGCGGGCCCACCAGTCGGCGGGCCCCACCAGTCGGCGGAGAAGCTGGCGGGCGTAGACATAGACGGCTAGGGCCCACGCCCAGCCGGATTACCATTGTACCCTTGGGGGGTGGGCCTATATAGACCCCTAGGGTTGCCATGTAGGGGGGATCGCTCTTTGGATAGTTTTTAGACACCACAAGGAGAAGAGGAGCGGGCTGGCCTGGCCCTCCTTCATCCTTTCACCGAACAGCTCTAGGAGCATTCTGTAGCTACCCATCGAGCTAGTGATTAGGGGTGTTATCTAGCTGGTTAAGATTCGCCGGCGAGCATGTCTTCGCCTTATCCCGTTTGCAGGCACCGGCGATGTTTTATTGGCTCCCACAATGATAATCAATCCATTGGCATATGTCACACCAACCACCCGACATTTGGCGCCCACCATGGGGCCAGGTGCACCGTCGTCCGGAGACCTATTCTGGACGGGAACCCTCTTCCTTCCCAATGTGCGTAGCCAGCCCGGCTTGCCCGATGGCGCTTGCCCCGACGCGCTGCAAGACGTCGCCGACGCCTACGCAGAGAGCTGCCTCGTCGATCTTCTTGGCGAGGCTCGCATCTCTGACGAGCCTGCATCCGACGCGGGCACAGACTTCCCCAAGAGCCACCTTGTCAGCCTCCTCAACCAACTCCACGTCTCCGGCGAGCTTGCCGCGGACCTGGAGTCGGTTGGCTCCACCGACCCGATGCTTGTCGACTCCAACACGGCATCCCTTGACGCCTTCCCCACCAATGTGGTGGTCATCGACGACCCTCTTCCTCGAGCCGACAGTAGCAGCAGTACCATCACCGAGGTACTGGTCATCAGCCACGGCGCCCCCTCAGGCGAAAACCCCCACGACGCTCTGCAGATGGCGCTGCACGACTTGTCCGTCCTTGTCCCGGCCGACGCGAATGCCAAGACATTGGAGGCGCGCCGCCCTGCCCTTGTTGCGTAGGGCCAGAAGCTCGCCACCATGAGATGCCTCACCGAGGCTCACCAACGCGAGGTCGACCGTGCCTCCTTTGGCACGCCGCCTCTCGATGGGCCGAGCTGCATCGGCGTCATCAAAAAACATGGCGCGGCTATCGCCGATATGTTGGGAGCAGACCGCCTTGTCTATGCCACGCCTCTCGAGAACCTGCGCGCCGCCCAGGCGGCCACAGACGAGTTGAATGGGCTGGGGCCTGATGAGCTCCCCTGCATGACCAGACGCATCCAGCAACTTATCGACGCGGCCACAGAGCGGCATGAAGCGAGCGTCCGCGCCGAGAGTCCTCCGCCGCGCCGAGAGCACGGCGCGACGTCCCGAACACCGACCGCGGGCAACACCCGCGGGAATCTCCATCGAGCGAGACGCACAGGGCCGCCCTCGAGCCGTGGAGTGGCGGGGCAACCCCCCTCCTCCTCTGCCTTGTGGGGAGAGATACCCTACCCTGCCACCTGTCACGCATCCGACTCTCAGCGGCCGACTGGGTCTCCACGAAGGAGTCCGCGAGAATGATGCCCGCCATTGGATCGACCGCCTTGCGCGATCCCTGGCCCTGGAAGAAGAAGATGATGTCGGCCCATCTTGCTTCGGCCCCGCATCCGCGACGAGCCCTTCCCCAAAGGGTTCTCGCTCCCAAGAGACACACCCATGTTCAATGGCTCCGTGAAGCCAGAAGATTGGATGATCGACTACTCCACCGCGGTTAGCATTGCAAATGGCAACAGGCGTGTTGCCGTAAAATATGTGCCCCTCATGCTCCAAGGCACGGCACGCACCTGGCTTAACAGCCTCAAGCCTTACAGTGTCAACAGCTGGCTAGACTTCACTGAAGCCTTCATATGCAACTTCACCAGCACCTACAAGTGGGCTCCCAATCCCCGACAGCTCTCCTTGTGCGTCCAAGGGCCCAATGAATCGACTCGCGACTACCTCACGCGTTGGGCCGAGCTCCGCAATTCCTGTGAGGGAGTGCACGAGGTTCAAGGTATAGAGTACTTCACCGCCGGGTGCCGAGAAGACACCCTCCTCAAGCACCGACTCCTCTGCGACGAGCCGACTACGCTTGAGGAGCTGCTGGTCATAGCCGACAAATACGCCACGGCCGATTCCTCAATAAAGACCGAGCTCCGAGTAGATGCCTCCGGGAAGGTGCTTGCTCCAAGTCCCAAGACGCCGGCTGGAGAGTCCGACCGACGCCCGCACCAGAACAACCACAAGTGCAAGGCTCCCCTGCCGCTTTCCACCAGTCGGCAGGTGGCCACAGTCGAAGACGAACAACTCGAAGGGAGGCCTGCACCCAAGAAGCAGAAGGGCGGCAGGCCGGCTTGGCAGCCGACTTTCTCCTACGAGCAAGCACTTGATGCCCCCTACAAGTTTCAGAGCGGCGCAAAGCCTTCAAACCACACGATCAGAAAATGCCATTGGCTCACACGGATCTCCAAGGGTGATGGGATGGCACCACCTCCGCCTGCTGGTCAGCCCGGGCACATCTGTCAGCAAGAACATAGAGTTCTGCTACATGTTTCACCTTGTTCATTTCCAGCTCTTCGCGCATCTTGGGGTTACGCACGTTCTGATGGAACGCGCTGATGATGGCGGCAGGGTGAACATCAGGGATATTGTACTCTATCCGGCTGAACCTCTGTATATACTTGCGGAGACTCTCGCCTCCCTTCTTGGGAATGACATGCAGGTCGCTCGCTTGGCCATGGGCTTCGTGGCCTGCAGTAAAGGCGCCCACAAACTCATGGCACAAATCCGACCAGGAGGAAATAGAGTCTACCGGCAAGTGCATCAACCATGACATGGCTTTGGGTTTAAGAGCCAACGGAAAGTAATTCGCAAGCACCTTATCATCGCGGGCTCCGACAGCTTGCATCGCGAACTCTGCCGCCCCGTTTGAACATTTGAACCTGACAGGTGGGACCCCACCGTCAGCCTCTCTGCTCTCTCTTCGAATCGTTTTCTGGAAACGCCTTCGGGCAGAATACGTTTTCTCTTCGGGCTGGCATAGTCGCTACCGAAGCGTTTTCTGTTTTTATAAACTAGCCCCTGGAGATCTTCTGTTTCATTACAAATAAGTCCCTGGACAAAAACCCTTATAACTTTTAATCAGAAAAGTATTTTTGATTGATTCTTTTTCTGTTCTCTTTAAAATTTTGTCTAGTTTTTTATCAGATTTATTTGAAAAATATTTGGCTTACCTTCTGTGCACTCCTTGGTATTTACGTTAGCGCATATATTTTCTTTAAACCGTAGATACCGAAGGAGGTGACGGAGCCGCGAACTTCACCGAGCTAGGCTCCGACTACTCTAAACCAGGCAAGCATGTTTGAACTTTTGATATGATGAGTGTCTTGGCATGTTTTGCATTTAGTTAGTTTCATGGCATGCCGGTGAGCATACCGATGAACGTTATTTTATGTGATAATGAGGTAAGTGAGTTCGATGATCCATACGTGGATGAATGTGAATATGAATGGCCATGTGTTGGCATGAGGATGGGTAGGATGGCAGTGTTGTAGCATGCCAGTCTTACGCCAGACTATGTGACTTCAGTGTCAAACCATATCGGTCCAGTACCTATCATTTCCTTTCTTGTACTACCATATGTTTTCCGCAAGGAATATGGTTTAGTAAGTTGCAAACCGCTTTCATGGTACACACCAAAGAGGAGAGGCCGTGATGATGGTTCGATGGCCCTGGATTAAAGACAGTCATCCGGTCAGGGGGCATGGGTGTTTCCGGTTGGGACCGAGAGGGGGGCACCCCTTAGAGCGCACGTATATAAATTTGATCCCATGCTATTCGAGATTGTGATCTCCCCGTCTCAAAAGTTTTTCTTGGACGATGACTAGGGTGATTCCTGGCATCGAGAGGTAGGATGGGTGTGTACCGGTTAGCTGTGTTTTCTTCCGAAATACCGTAAACGGAACTAGTCCTTCGTGACTACGAAAATCCGTTGACTGTGGGAAAAATTTTGTACAAACTCTGCAGAGTCATATATTCCTCCAAATCATCTCTTCCACGTCAAGTTCCGTCCCTTCTTATCCTAATCAATTGTCAGCTTTGACGACAGAGACTCCGGTGAATCGCATGAGTGCTAAGTCCGGTTAAATGATCACTCCTGTGGATGGACTAACCCGTTTGTTTTCATGAATTGAATGTTTATTATGAGTATTATTTACTTGTGTATAAAAGCCCTTTATGTGATGTCGCTCAGACGTCCGACTGTGGCATTTCTTTTAAAGCCCTTTATGTGATGTCGCTCAGACGTCCGACTGTGGCATTTCTTTTAAAGCCCTTTCTGCGATGTCGCTCAGACGTCCGACTGTGGCATTTCTTTTAAAGCCCTTTCTGCGATGTCGCTCAGACGTCCGACCGTGGCATTTCTTTTAAAAGCCCTTTATGTGGTGTCGCTGAGATGCCCGACTGTGGCATCATTTTCCTTATTCTTATTTGTTCACCTTTCGAGGCGTCGCTTCAGACACCCGATCGGTCCTTATTTATGTTCTGTGGAATTTCAGGCGGACTACCGCCGTTTTCCCTTTTTACTTACCCGTCATGCCAATTTTATTTATTGTGCATTAAGGAATTAATCATGTTGCATCCATGCATGCATTTGTTATATCTTACGTCCGAACTGTCTTGCGAGTACTTTCAAAGTACTCACTGGCTTGTTGATTTGGCCAGATGCTGACGAAGGCGATCTCATGGATGAAGAATTCGATAGCGAGTCCGACACTTAGAGGAGTCCCAGTCAGTCTCGTGCGACCCTGGATTTGGCCACTGTTTTATATCCGCTTCCGCTACCAAATAAATTTATCGAGCCTCACCCCGACGTTCGATGAAATGATATTCTTAGAGTCTTGTATTTCCCTTCCCGCTGTGTTTTTCCACCACCAACCTATCCATGAGTGAGTAGTATGTCTCCACACCACTGTGTCCTGTCCGCCATTATGTATGATTATTGGCGTGCTTGTAATAATTTGGTTGAGCGACCGCAGTTCAACCCTGTAATATATTTCATGCTACTGGCTTATTGTATCAAGAAATTGTCTACCAGTGAGGAGGATTTCTCTCATACTGGACTCTAAAGACTGGTTTGTCAATAAATATTTTTATTGGAAAACCGGTCGTGACAAGCTTGGTACCAGAGCCAGGCTGACTGTAGGAAGCCACTAGGTGTGATCGCTAATTGGTTATTAGCCTGATAGAGCTAATTTATATTTTTGCAATGGTAGTCATTTTCTGTCAGTCAGCATAAATTTATGATCTGACCATCCAGAATTTTTGCCTACTTTTGTAGATGGCCGACAATAGCTGCGAGTCTCAGACCTTCGCCAACGTGCCCGATGGGTTCGTCAAGCTTCTTTCTTTCATCGTTCAGGTCACGATGGGGCCATCCGTGCGCCCAGTCTTCACACTCTGCCAGCACCGAGTCAACGACAGTCTGACCATGCACCAGGCCGCGGTGCAGTTCAAGGGAGGGCGTGGTGAGTTACGCCGCTTCCGGTTTGTGGGAAGAGCCATGCCTACGGAGAGGCATGCTATGCAGATGGCAGCCCGCGAGGCGATAGCTCGTCTCAGGGATGTTCTTCCCGTGATGAAGACTCGTCGTTACCGTTATCTTCCGTGCCATGTGCCTTACACCTGTCACTACGCATACTCCTGCCCCAGAGGAGAACGAGACGAGGCTTTTGAGATGCTCATTGAGTATCTCCGGGCCCTGGAGGCAGCCTTCGACAACCTGGTGGACGACTTCGTAGCTACCCGCATGGACTCAGTTCATGGCTGTGCTGCCAACAGGAGGGAGCTCCTACCCATCGCTCCGCCACTGACTTTTGTCTCGTCATCAGCATCTTTTACGCCTGCTCGTCGTCTGCCTTCTACCGAAGAATTCAACCAAGTTATTGCGCCCACTCCAGTGCGCACTGCACCAACCTTCGCGCCCACTCCTGTACGTGTTGCTCCGCCCCTGGCAACCGCTCCGCCCGCTCTGTGCAACACTACACGTATGGAGCCCATTAGCGAGGAGGAAGTCGAGTCCCCAACCTCGCTACGCCTCGCCCTCGGCAGGGCAAGGGAGATCGTCAACATCTCTGCCTGAGTACGCTTAGCTGCCATGTAATGTGCCGCTTTGTAAGATATGTACATAGGTTGTGAGAAGTAGCCTGTTTGCGCATCATGTAGGATCTGGAGAAGTGCACTAGCCTAAATAACATGTCAGGATTATGTACGCATATCCTGAGTGATGTACTGTATAATTACCGCCCGCGTGTAAGCTACGTAATGAGCAGTCCTTCTCCGTGCGCAAGTCGATTTGTTTTTCTTAAGTAAGCTGAGTTATTTAATTCTATCTGCCAGCTTTATGCATTTTATGGATTTGTTTTTGCGACTCTTTCCGCTTTTCTTATGGGTTTTACAAAATATATCCCCAGAGTGAAAAATGTCTCGTCCTTGGACTCGCTCCATGCCAATTCCATCAGAGGAAAATTATGATGCACAACCCAGCAACGAGTTCACTCAGGGACAGTCAAGCCAACCGGACAATGAATCGGCACTTTCACAAATGTGCCGCCTTTATGAACAGAGTCAGCAACAACATCGTGAGATGATGAACCAAGTCATCAACATGAGGAATCATCATGGACAGTATCAGCAACATTCCAAGTTATCTGAGCTACAGAAGACACGTCCTCAAACATTTTCTCACACTGACAAGCCTCTTGAAGCCGAGGACTGGCTTCGAGATATGGAGAGGAAATTAATTATTGCAAAATGTTCAGACCCCGAGAAGGTATTATATGCTCCGCACTATCTCACAGGAGCAGCCGCATCGTGGTGGGAGAATTTTCTGCACATGCATCCCAACGAAAATGACATAACCTGGGATGATTTCAAGGAAGGTTTCCGTGGTGCACATATTCCTAAGAGTATTATGAAAATCAAGAAGAGGGAATTCGATGACCTCAAACAAAGGAACATGACAGTGTCAGATTACAACAGTCAATTTACTCTATTGTCCCGCTACGCCAATGAAGAGCGTATGACTGAAATCAAGAAGATGGAGAAATTCCTTGACGGTCTGGCGCCCACACTTAAATGCCAACTTGTCGTGCACACTTTTCCTGATTTTAAAACGCTGGTGGACAAGGCCATTACTCTGGAAAATGAGAGATGCAGTCTGGAAGATATCCGCAAGCAAAAAAGGGACCAGACTAATCACACTCGCAATTACCGAAGCAAGATAGATTTTAAAAAGGGTGGGACACCCAAATTCTCATCCAATGTCTCACGCCCAATCAAGAATTTTCATGCAAGGGACAAGGAATTCACCTATCGCCCCGGCGTTACTTGTTACGCTTGTGGAGAAGAAGGGCATTATGCCAAACAGTGCCCCAAGCCAAGGAATTCAACCCCAAAGCCGAACAACGGCGGCAATAATTCAGCGCCCAAACGAAACAATTTCAATCCCAACAATAACCACAGGAAGGGTCATCTGAACCACGTAACCAAAGAGGAGGCACAAAATGCTTCGGATATCGTACTCGGTACGTTTCCTGTCAACACAATACCTGCAATGGTTTTGTTTGATTCTGGAGCTTCTCACTCTTTCATCTCGAAAAGTTTTGCTTTGCAAAATAATTTTTCGATGCTTCCTTTGGAGAAATCCATAATAATCAAGTCCCCCGGGATTCAGCAAGTTTCTCAGAATTACTGTCAGAATGTGGTCATTGAGTTTGAAGGATTGGAGTTTTACGCAAATCTTATTGTATTGGAAAATAAAGGACTGGATGTTATCCTAGGGATGGATTGGCTAACCACCAATAAAGGTTTTATAGACTGTTTCAACAGGACCGTGATTCTCACACACCACCAAGGGAAGACAATAAGAGTATCAGCCAAGGAAGGAAAAAGACCCCGGCAACCGAGATTAAATAAGGTGGACATTTCTGAGCTAAACAAGGTTCCAGTAGTGTGTGAATTTCCAGATGTATTCCCTGAAGAGCTGCCAGGCATGCCACCAGATCGAGAAATAGAATTCCGCATTGAGCTAGCACCAGGAACCACCCCCATATACAAGAAACCATACAGAATGGCACCATCCGAGTTGATCGAATTGAAGAAGCAAATAAAGGAATTACTGGATAAAGGATACATTCGGGCCAGCTCCTCACCTTGGGGATCACCAATTTTATTTGCCAAGAAGAAGGATGGAACGCTGAGATTGTGTATCGACTATCGAGCACTTAACATGGTCACAGTCAAAAACAAATACCCGATGCCAAGGATAAACGATTTGTTTGATCAACTTGCTCAGGCCAAGGTATTCTCAAAAATTGACTTAAGGTCAGGATACCATCAATTGAAGGTACGAATAGAAGATATCCCCAAAACAGCCTTCACCTCCAGATATGGACTGTACGAGTTCACAGTGATGCCATTTGGATTAACTAACGCCCCGGCATATTTTGTTCACCTCATGAACAAAGTATTTATGAAGTTTATGGACAAATTCGTCGTAGTATTCATCGACAATATTCTGGTATACTCCAAAACACCAGAAGAGCACGCAGAACATCTCAGGATTGTACTAGGAGAGCTAAGGAAACACCAATTGTATGCCAAGTTCAGCAAGTGCGAATTTTGGCTAAGACAAGTAGGTTTTCTAGGCCACGTGCTGACTCAAGACGGTATAGCAGTGGACCCAGAGAAAGTCAAGGCCGTACTTGACTGGAAGTCACCAGCCAGCGTAACGGACATACGAAGTTTCTTGGGAATGGCAGGGTATTACCGCAGATTTATTGAAGGATTTTCCACCATATCCAAGCCTATGACACAGTTACTCAAGAAAGATAAGAAGTTTGAATGGACAGAAGCCTGCGAGAAAAGTTTCCAAGAGCTAAAGCGGAAACTAACAACAGCACCAGTATTAATTGTACCCGATATACACAAGAATTTTGAAGTATTTTGTGACGCATCCAGGAAGGGTCTCGGATGCGTATTGATGCAAGAAGGCAAGGTTGTCGCCTACGCTTCAAGGCAACTTCGCAAACACGAAGAAAATTATCCCACTCATGATTTAGAAATGGCAGCAGTTATTCATGCACTCAAGGAATGGAGGCATTTCCTACTTGGGAATCGATGTGAGATATATACGGATCACAAAAGCCTCAAATACATTTTTACGCAGCCAGAACTAAATTTACGGCAACGCCGCTGGTTGGAATTGGTAAAGGATTATGATGTTGGTATCCATTACCATCCAGGGAAAGCAAACGTAGTGGCCGATGCACTGAGTCGGAACCCCAGCGCCGACGGGAACTATCTGCACAGCTTGAGGCCCGAATTCCATCAAGAATTTGTCAAGCTCAACTTGATAATGGTAGCAGAAGGCACCATATCAAACTTGGAAATACAACCACACATTGTGGAGAAAATTAAAGAGGCTCAGTCCGGTCACCCCAGCATTCAAGGAATTAAAAGGAAGTTGAGTATGGGCAAGGCCTCGGAATTCGTCATAGACAATGAAGGAATATTATGGTATGGAGAAAGGCTATGCGTGCCAAACATAGAAGACCTTAAACAGCAAGTTTTAACTGAAGCACACACCACTCCATATTCGATCCACCCTGGAGGAACCAAAATGTATAAGGATATTCAGGAAAGGTTTTGGTGGCACGGTATGAAGAGGGACATAGCCGCTTTCATTGCATGTTGCGACTCATGTCAACGCATAAAAGCTGAACATCAGAGACCAGCCAGACTACTGCAACCTAACAAAATACCTGAGTGGAAATGGGATGAAATAGGGATAGATTTTATTGTCGGATTACCCTGGTCACGACACGGGAATGATGCCATATGGGTCATCACTGACAGGTTGACCAAAGTAGCACACTTTATTCCAGTGAAGACAACCTACACCACTCAGAGGCTTGCCAGGATTTATCTATCCCGCATAGTCTGTCTGCACGGTGTCCCGAAGACTATAATTTCCGACAGAGGCACTCAATTCATCTCAAGATTTTGGGAGCAATTACAACAGGCTCTGGGAACCCAACTAGCCTTCAGTACCGCATACCATCCACAGACTGATGGACAAACAGAACACGTAAACCAGGTTTTAGAAGACATGCTGAGAGCATGTGTCCTCACCTATGGAACCAGTTGGGAGGACAGCCTGCCATATGCCGAGTTCGCATACAACAACAGTTACCAGGCCAGCCTGCAAATGGCTCCTTTCGAAGCCCTATACGGAAGGAGATGTCGTACCCCGTTAAATTGGTAAGAGACCGGAGACAGCCGCATCTTCGGACCAGATATGCTCAGAGAAGCCGAGGAAAAAGTCAAGCTAATCAGGGACCGACTTAAGACCGCTCAAAGTCGACAGAAAAGTTATTATGATCAGAAACATCGTAGGGTCAGTTTCGAACCCGGTGAATTCGTATACTTGAGAGTATCCCCGATGAGAGGATTGCAACGGTTTAAGATTAAAGGAAAATTAGCACCAAGATTCATTGGACCATTTTGCATAGTGGCACGAAGAGGCACTGTAGCCTACCAACTAGACTTACCCGAAGACTTGTCCGACATTCACGACGTGTTCCACGTCTCTCAATTAAGGAAGTGCGTAAGCAACCCAGAGAAACAGGTATCCCATGAGAACATTGACATACAGCCAGACCTCACTTATCGAGAACGTCCCATAAGAATATTAGAGGAGTCTGAAAGGAGGACCCGATAGAAAACCATCAAGTTTTTCAAAGTCCAGTGGAGCAATCACACCGACAGTGAAGCAACTTGGGAAAGCGAGGATTTTCTTCGGACAGAGCATCCACACTTATTTAAGGATCAGCTGAAATCTCGGGGACGAGATTTTTCCTAAGGGGGTAGGTGTTGTGACACTCCAAAATTTTTACTTGGGTTTTCAGCAAAAACTTTGTGGTTTTGAGGAGAGACCTTTCTTTTAAAAAATTTCTTTTTCAGTAAAAACCTCCTTTTGCCTTGGCAAAGATTTTTTTTCATTTCTTTCAAACTTTGGTGTTTCACCTTTTGAAACTTCTTCTCTGTTGGTTCTCTCTCAAAATTATTTTGGGAGTTTAATCTTTTTCTTTTAAAAAGAAACTCCATGAAATTTGGGATTTTCATATCTTGGAACCACCATGACTTGGCATTTTTGCCCATGTGGTAAAACCCCGCCAAAACCTCCCCTCCCCCTTGTGATCAACCTAAATTCTCTGTCCCAACTAATCCAAACTAGTTTTGGATTTTTCTCTAATTATTTTTCCCCTCAATTCAATTCTGAAAATTATTTGGAGCCTGAGGGATTTTCAAAGCAAGTGCCCTATTGCATTTGAGTTTTGACCTCAAACCAATTCTCCTGGATTGTCCTTTGAACCCACAACCCAGAACCATCTTGATCCACTCCTCTTTTCAAATTTTTCAAAATACAGTCTCTGCAAGTTTGGACCAGATTTGCCAAATTTGATGAAATTCATATCCACACTCCTCCAAAAATTCCACCAAAATTCAGGCAGCCTATTTGAGCAATGAGAAGCCACTCCACCAAAAATCAGCTCAAGGAAAAATCACCAGAGGCCTTTTTCATTCGGTCGAACACCTTGTGGGCACTGTTACTGTTCAAAGTTAAGAAAATTCAGTTTTCAGTGTCATCTTCAGTTCGTCAGTTTCAGTCACGCGGCCACAGTGCCCTTGGCACGTTCCTCGCCGCCTCTTCCTCTTGTCTGAAGCTGCACACGCGTGCGTGGAGCCTTCCTGGCGTCGGTAGCACGCTGGCCCGCCCTCGCCGGCGTCTTCTGCGGCGTCGGGACCTCCCGTGGCGGCCGACAGGAGGCACCCCACGGCAGAACGCCGTTCCGCGCCGCCCATCGCTCCCTGGCTCTCCGCGTGGCCTCATGCATGCCAGCGCACGCCCGTAGCACAGCCACCGTGGCCGGCAAGCACGGAACGCGCTCTCCACCGCTGACGGGCCCGCACCCTCACCGTTCCGTCGAGCTCGCCCTTAACACCCAAACCCCGGCCAGTTTAACACCAAAACGGACCCATTGAACCTCCGTGATGACACTCGACCCCCTAACCACCCCGACTGAGCACTGCGCCACCGTAATCGCTCGCCGGTGATCCTCGTTCACGGCAACTGCCTCGGACCGCCTATATAAAGGGGTCCCGAGCTCACTCTCGTGCACGCAGCACCCCCACTACTCACCAACACCCCGCCAGGCCACTAGGGGAACCTCGAGGAGGTCTCCTCCCCCAGCTCCGGCCGCCTCGCCCCGCCTCGGCCTCCAGCCCGATTCGTTCTGGTGAGGCCATCTCCGGCGCTCAAACCCCGTTCGTTACCTTCTCTAGCTGCCAGGAGCATAACCCCCTCTTCAATTTAACCTTTGCATCCCTCTCCGACGAGCCCCTCGACCACCCGAGCCGCCGTCCGCCGGAGCAAAGCTCGCCGTCGACGTGGTGCTCGCCGACCGACTCCACCACCATCAACTGACGCGGAAGGGTACCCTGAGCACGGAGGTACTCTCCGATCTCTCTGCCTCACCATGGATCGCCGCCGGCGACCACCGCGGCTCTCGGGCGCCGGCGAACTCTGCCGCCCCGTTTGAACATTTGAACCTGACAGGTGGGACCCCACCGTCAGCCTCTCTGCTCTCTCTTCGAATCGTTTTCTGGAAACGCCTTCGGGCAGAATACGTTTTCTCTTCGGGCTGGCATAGTCGCTACCGAAGCATTTTCTGTTTTTATAAACTAGCCCCTGGAGATCTTCTATTTCATTACAGATAAGTCCCTGGACAAAAACCCTTATAACTTTTAATCAGAAAAGTATTTTTGATTGATTCTTTTTCTGTTCTCTTTAAAATTTTGTCTAGTTTTTTATCAGATTTATTTGAAAAATATTTGGCTTACCTTCTGTGCACTCCTTGGTATTTACGTTAGCGCATATATTTTCTTTAAACCGTAGATACCGAAGGAGGTGACGGAGCCGCGAACTTCACCGAGCTAGGCTCCGACTACTCTGAACCAGGCAAGCATGTTTGAACTTTTGATATGATGAGTGTCTTGGCATGTTTTGCATTTAGTTAGTTTCATGGCATGCCGGTGAGCATACCGATGAACGTTATTTTATGTGATAATGAGGTAAGTGAGTTCGATGATCCATACGTGGATGAATGTGAATATGAATGGCCATGTGTTGGCATGAGGATGGGTACGACGACAGTGTTGTAGCATGCCAGTCTTACGCCAGACTATGTGACTTCAGTGTCAAACCATATCGGTCCAGTACCTATCATTTCCTTTCTTGTACTACCATATGTTTTCCGCAAGGAATATGGTTTAGTAAGTTGCAAACCTCTTTCATGGTACACACCAAAGAGGAGAGGCCGTGATGATGGTTCCATGGCCCTGGATTAAAGCCAGTCATCCGGTCAGGGGGCATGGGTGTTTCCGGTTGGGACCGAGAGGGGGGCACCCCTTAGAGCGCGCGTATATAAATTTGATCCCATGCTATTCGAGATTGTGATCTCCCCGTCTCAAAAGTTTTTCTTGGACGATGACTAGGGTGATTCCTGGCATCGAGAGGTAGGATGGGTGTGTACCGGTTAGCTGTGTTTTCTTCCGAAATACCGTAAACGGAACTAGTCCTTCGTGACTACAGAAATCCGTTGACTGTGGGAAAAATTTTGTACAAACTCTGCAGAGTCATATATTCCTCCAAATCATCTCTTCCATGTCAAGTTTCGTCCCTTCTTATCCTAATCAATTGTCAGCTTTGATGACAGAGACTCCGGTGAATCGCATGAGTGCTAAGTCCGGTTAAATGATCACTCCTGTGGATGGACTAACCCGTTTGTTTTCATGAATTGAATGTTTATTATGAGTATTATTTACTTGTGTATAAAAGCCCTTTATGTGATGTCGCTCAGACGTCCGACTGTGGCATTTCTTTTTAAGCCCTTTATGTGATGTCGCTCAGACGTCCGACTGTGGCATTTCTTTTAAAGCCCTTTATGTGATGTCGCTCAGACGTCCGACTGTGGCATTTCTTTTAAA
>NC_057794.1:424318654-424331893 GCF_018294505.1 Triticum aestivum | reverse complement strand
AAATTGCCCTATAGTGCCGGTTTGTGTCACAACCCGGTACTATAGGCCAGACCCCTTTAGTACCAGTTCGTGGCACAAACCGGTACTAAAGGTTAGACCTTTAGTACCAGTTTGTGACACGAACCGGTACTAAAGGTGATCGTGGGGCCCTGGCCTGATGCCAGCCTGCCATCACCCCTTTAGTACCGGTTTGTGGCATGAACCGGTACTAACGGTTCAACACGAACCGGCATTAATGCATAGCCGTTCGAACCGGCACTAATGGTACCATTAGTGCCGGCTCAAAGTCAAACCGGCACTAACGTGCTTCACGTTTGACCATTTTTCTACTAGTGATCCCACGCATATAAAGCATTTCAATCATACACACAATATGCTCGACATGTGTAAATACAACATGGCATCACAACAAGACTCTACGACTCAAACATTTATTCATTGGGCTCCGAGGAGCGAGATATTACAAACATGGGTCTCATGACCCAACAATCATAGCATACAAATCAAGTACATGCGGAATCTTAACATGTCTGAGTACAGACATCTACAAATGAAAAAGGCTAAGAAGCCTGACTATCTACCAGATCCTGCTGAGGGCACAAGATCGTAGCTGAGGTAGCAAGCTAAATGTCGAAGCCCACACGGAACTACTAGCGAGACTGACGTCTCTCTGCAAAACATAAAATAAGCAAACGTGAGTACAATTGTACTCAGCAAGACTTACATCAGAACTAACTACATATGCATCGGTATCAACAAAGGTGTAGTGGAGTTTAACTGCAGCAAGCCAGCTTTGACCCAGTGGCTAACTTGAACTACGACTACAAGCAACTCTTTTGAGGTGGCGCACACGACTCCACATATTCACCATTCAGTACACCACTATGGATCCGTTCCCGTCTCCCTACGAGAAGGCCATCCATAGCACTCATAATTATCTTGTGAGTTTTAGAGTATCCACTTTCACTTGTCTATGAATTGTTATAGGCAACCCAGAAGTCCTTTACCGCGGACACGACTATTCGAATAGATCATTTATAACCCTGCAGGTGTGTACTTCTTCACACACGCTCTCGCCACTTACCACCATGTACACGTCGTGTATCTCGGCAACCTTCAAGCGGAGGCCTGGCGAGGGAGTCGGCCATGACCTGACTAGCCACACAAGTCTCTAGTCTAGGTTTATCGCCTATTCGGGTTCCATCCACGAGGAGATCCGGCCGGATTTTCGCTCACAGCCCCAAACAATGTGTTCAGGGTTCCCGAGACACCAAACAGGCGCCCGGTACACCATGCCATGGTGTATCTACCGCATCATAGCCCACCCCTAGGGTCAGCGCTACGCACGGCCGCCAACACGTTACCTACAAACACCAGAAACTAGTTGCAACTCCTGGACAGAGGACAAGCGCAGTTAATAAGTCGAGAGGGTCCATTGGTTTCGGGCCCAATGCATGGTAGTAGCTGGTCATGGATCACAAACACAGAACTAAGTTCCTAGGAACGGTTTCAATGAGACAACCCACCATGTACTCCTACATGGCCTCTGACCGCTACCTTTACCAAATCGTGTTCACACACTTAGCCCACACCCAGTAGGACATGTTCATCACTGTTCCAATTCATCCCCGATGAATCAGACCAGACTCAACTCTAAGCAGTAGCAGGCATGACAAACAAGCATGAATGAGTAGGGACATCAGGGCTCAAACAACTCCTAATCATGCTAGTGGGTTTCATCTATTTACTGTGGCAATGACAGGTCATGCAGAGGATAAGGGGTTCAACTACCGCAGCAAGTAACAGATGGATCGTTGTTGTCCTAATGCAGTAAAAGAGAGCAGGAGCGAGAGAGTGGGATTGTATCGAAATGAACAAGGGGGTGTTGCTTTAATGGCACTTCTGAAGATAGTATAGTTCTTCATCGGTGTCATCGAACTCGTCGTCAGAACCACGTCTATCGAGAGGGGACAATACCGGCAAACAAAGAGGAACACAATCAATGCAATGCAACAATTATGATGCATGATAATGTGCTTATTTAAATTCAACTAGCAACCATATTAAAGGAAGTTTGTTTGAACCAAGGGTTCAAATTCAAACTCCATATGTGCTTATTTAAATGTCAATTATGCAAATTCCCCTGTACAGCAACCCTAGGTTGTTCAAACATGCATGCAAATGCCATAAACAGATTCCTTGAATTTTTCTGATAATTTTTCATATATAAATTATTTCATTTGGAGTTACGATTTAACTTCTATGATTTTTAGAAGTTTTGGCTATTTTCTAGAATTTATGAATTATTTTAAATCCAGAAAACGATTAACTGCGTTAGCATTGCATCATGTTGGCGTCAGCAGGTCAACAGGGCTACCCCGAGTCAAAACTGACCAGTGGGGTCCACTGGTCAGTGACACAGTGCTGGTTAGTGTCGCTGACAGGTGGGGCCGGGCGAACCGACACGTCAGCAAGTCAATACTGACGTGTGGGGTTGGTCAACATGTGACATGGCCAGGTCAAACTGACCAGTGGGGCCCGTGGTATTAGTTTAGTCTAAACAGAAATAAAACCCAGGTTAATTAGGAAGTGTGGCCCAGGTGTCAATGAGCTAGGGTATTAGTTAGGCGTCATTAGCGCTAATCACGCGGCCACGTTGGATTGCGCAGGCGGTTAGACGACGGCGATGACCCAGAGCGGTGGTGGCTCGCCTGAGTGGCGCCAGGGGCGGTGGCTAGGTGCGCTGAGGGCACCAGGAGGAAGCCCACGCTCCCGCGCATCCAACGGAGGCAGCGGCAGGTCACGGGGTGCCCGGAATCGATGATGGCGAGCACCGGGGCGGCGGCTGGAGATCGGGCGTTGGTGGAAACAACGCTACAGCGCATGGCAGGAGCAACGGATGAGTGTTCTAGGCTCCTGACGGCGTTCTAAGCATGTTTCAGTGCTTGGTTGCGGTCATAACTGACTCTCGCCGTGGCGGTGATGAAGCATGATGGCGGCGAGCTTTCGGGTCCGACGGGGCAGCTAGCTAGGGGACGAAAACGAGCTCAGGGTGCAGGGGGAAATATGGCGGAGCTCACCGTAGTGTCGAGGCGAAGCTAAGCTGGGTCGAGGAGGCGGCAGAGACGGCGAATCGACGGTGGCGGTCGTCGGAGGCGTAAGTATAAGCCGTCCGGGGTGGCGTTATTCGGCTTGAAGAAGGAAGGTGTCGTGGCGGAGCGATTTGGCACTGCGGCAGGGCGTGAGGAGTGCGGTGGCCGCGGTGGTGGTGAGCGGCGGTGACGGCTGTGTTCGGGTGGCCGTGAGGGCGGAGCAGAGGAGAGGGAAGAGGCACGGGGATACTGGGAGGCGGTCGGGGAGGCTGCGTTGTGTGCACGGAGGCATCCAGGGCATCGGCGGCAAGTAGGAGCTGGCGAGGCGCGTGCCGGCGTGCGGCGACCATGCGCGATGCGTCCTCCTGGCAAGAGGAGAACGATGACTGGCGACTGGGCCAGTTGGGCCGGTTGGGCTGTCACAGTGCCGCGCCGGTTGGGGCACTAGGTGGGCTGCGGTAAGTGCCACTGATTCCCTGTCACGATTCCTTGTTTCCTTTTTGTTTTGTTTGTTTTTAATTATTTATTTGCTACTAATTCCAAATTCAAAACAATTTCAAACCAGTGCCAAACTTTCTGTAGATATTTATGTGGCTTAGTTAGGATTTTACAAAGGCACAGAAATATTTCAGAGGCATTTGAGGATACATTCCATATACTAGGAATATAAATTCAAATTCAAATACAATAGTGGTTTAAATTCAGTGCCCAAAATATTCTTCAAAAATGTTCACTATTTTTGGTTTGGTCAAAGCCATGCCAAAAATTATCAAAGATTTATGAAGGCATTTTGGAAACAATGAATGCAATTTAAAGGGTTCTTGCCCTTCTTTTAAAATGATTTCGGAGGCTCTCACTTTCTTCATTTCAACTTTCAAAATTTAGACATGATGCACACTAGATGCTAGTACTAGGCATTGTCAAAACTAGGGATGTGACACATAGGGCCTCATATGGGCCGAAAGACGTCATGGGCCATACATGGGCCAGAAGTGAAAACGGGATGGAATCATATTGAGTAGCCCAAAGGACGCTACTGGGCCTAATTCAGATAGGGCGTAACGGGCCTGGGGTTAGTGGGCTGTAAATGGGCTATATGCGAACAGGCCGTTAACATGCTTTACATGGCCCGGCCCGCCACCTTTTGACCAAGTGAAACGGGCCGGCCTTTTCACACGAATGGGCCTCTGTTGGGTCGTGCCATGTGTCGACGTATCATAGGCACCTTATGTGTAATGAGTGGATGACATCTGTACCAACGATGAGTCGACACGTGTTTCCTCCAGCCAATGATAATTTTACACGTGGAAAATCCCCATTGGTCGGGGTTGTTAACGGGTTATTGGATCCAAAACCCGACTCGATAGCTTAACGACGTTCCGTTATGGTGGATGCCACGTGTCGGTCACCCTTGACGAAAGCACTTCTGCGACGCGGGCTTTATCATCATGGAAGTGGACACTTCCGTGATGATAATTTTAGTAATGTCATGGAACACTTCTACGACAGCACATGTATGACTATCTTGATTCTGTCATAAAATCGTCATGGATGTACATGCATGACAGAAAATGCGACCTACTATGACAAACACGTATCATCACGGAAGTGTATTTTTTTGTAGTGCCAGCTCCTTGGCTTTCTGGTCTCAGAGTGCGGCATAGATTGCAACCCTGTGAAGGTCAAGGCCATCGAGTGGATGGAGGTACCCACCCGACTGCTGGACATGCAAAAATTTACCAGCTGCTTGGTGTCCATCAGTCATTTCATCAGTCGGCTAGGCGAGAAGGATCTTCCCTGTACCAACTCATGAAGAAGACAACCTTTTTCGAGTGGAACGACAAGCCGGATGAAGCCTTTCTCCAGCTCAAGAAGATGTTGACCACTCCACCTGTCCTGCCCGCCCCGACTCCTAAGGAGCCTATGCTCCTCTACATCGCCGCCACCAGCCGGGTGGTCAGCAAAGTCATATTGGTGGAATGCAAGGAAGAAGGTAGAGCTCTACCAGTCCAGTGGCCGGTGTATTACCGTAGTGAAGTACTATCAGCCTCCAAGCAGAATTACCCTCATTACCAGAAGATGTGCTACGGCGTGTACTTTGCTGCCAAGAAACTAAAGCCATACTTCCAAGAACACCCCATCATTGTGGTCTGCACAGCTCCACTTGCTGAGATCATTGGAAGCCGAGACGCTTCGGGCTGAGTGGCCAAATGGGCCATAGATAATGAGGGACGGTTTGGGAGCCAGCATCGTCCTCACCTCTCCCAAAGGCGACAAGCTGAGATATGTGCTGCTGATTCACTTCGCCGCCTCCAACAACGTCGCTTTAATACGAAGCACTCACTCACGGGCTCCGGCTTGCCAAGGAACTCTGCATGTGCCGGGTCCTGTGTTATGGAGATTCCGACCTAGTGGTCCAGCAGTCGTCTGGTGACTAGGATGCCAAGGATGCAAACATGGCAAGCTACCACTTCCTCATCTAGCAACTCAGCGGATATTTTGAAGGGTGTGAGTTCCTCCATGTGCCAAGAAATGACAATGAGCAAGTTGACGCCTTGGGACGAATCGGCTCCACCCGACAAGCAATACCAGCCGGCGTCGCCCTGCAGCGCCTCCTCAAGCCGTCTATCCGTCCATCGCCAGAGTCGGATTCCATCTTTGTGTCGGATCCTCCTGAAGCAGTCAGATCCGAATTGAGGAACCCACCAGCTGGCACGGGGAATTCGACAAGCGACCTGGAGACTACACCAGTCGGCCCAGGGACTTCATCGACTAAGCAAGCGGCAGCCATCTCCAACCCGCCACCTCCCGGCACAACCGCCCTTGTAAAAGTAGCAGTCCTAGCAGCCGAAGAAATTGCAGCACCTTCATGGGCTCAGCCCATCCTCAACTTCTTGGTGAACAAAGAGCTGCCGACTGATGAGATCTCGGCCCGGCAAGTGCAACGCCGGGCAGCAACATACACCATAGTCAACAGAGAGCTTGTGAGGCGCAGCATCACTGGTGTCTTCCAGTGCTGCGTAGAGCCAGAGCAAGGCCAAGCAATCCTCAAAGATATCCATAAAGGTGAATGTGGTCACCACGCAGCCTCAAGAGCACTCATGGCCAAAGCTTTCCGCCACGGTTTTTTCTGGCCGACTGCTCTGGAAGACGCCAAGCACCTGGTGCAGAAATGCAAAGGGTGCCAGAAGTTTCGTTCAAAGCAACATCAGCCGGCTTCTGCACTCAAGACCATTCCAATCGCCTGGCCCTTTGTCGTCTGGGGCCTTGACATGGTGGGACCATTCAAAACGGCAAGCGGCGGCATGACTCATCTGCTCATTGCAGTGGACAAGTTCACCAAGTGGATAGAAGCAAAGCCAATTAAGAAGTTGAATGGTCTGACTGCTGTGACTTTCATCTTCGACATCAGCATTCGGTATGGCATACCACACAGCATCATCACCGACAATGGCACAAACTTTGCCAAAGGTGCCTTGGCCCGTTTCTACCTGACGCAGGGCATCCGACTAGACCTAGCGTCCGTTTCCTATCCACAGTTAAACGACCAGGTGGAGAGAGCAAACAACCTCATTTTATCTGGCATCAAGCCCAGACTGGTCGAGCCTCTTTAGCGGTCAGCCAGCTGTTGGCTCGACGAGCTGCCGGCTGTCCTCTGGAGCCTGCGCACAACTCTGAACACGTCAACTGGGTTTACGCCTTCCTTCCTCGTCTACGGTGCCAAAGCCGTCATCCCGACGGATATAGAATTCGAATCCCCTCGAGTAACCATGTACACCGAAGAGGAGGCAGAAGAAGCACAACAAGACGGCGTCGATCTGCTGGAAGAGGGCCGGATGTTGGCACTCATCTGGTCCACCATCTACTAGCAGAGCCTGCGCCGATAATACAACCAAAAGGTGAAGCCAAGATCCTTCCAAGAAGGAGACCTTGTGCTCCGATTGATCCAGTGAACAGTTGGCCAGCACAAGCTCTCGGCTCCTTGGGAAGGCCCCTTCATTATCACCAACGTGTTGGGCAACGACTCCTACTACCTCATCGGCGCTCAAAAGTATCAAGCACGCAGAAGAGATGACTCTGGCAAGGAGACGGAGCGACCATGGAATGCGAACCTCCTGCGAAGGTTTTACAGTTGAAGCAGTGTGTACCACGCCAACTTTTGTATTAAGTACGAAGACTCTGGGTCCCCCGAGAAGAGCTCGGGGACTGCCCTCTTTTATCTATATGATAAGTATCACACCTGTCATTTGTGTTATTTCATTGGTCCGACTGGCACCGAGTTCGATTAGTCGACCCAGGGACTTGCCGCCTTGCACTATGAAATGCTTCCTACGGCCGAACAAGTAATGAGTTGGCACCTAAGCTTTCTCCGGCCAGAAGCCACAGCTCGTAGAGCAACTGTGCGGTCGACAGGAGTTAAGGCAGAAGGGGTGTCTACATGAAAAATGGCTACGGAGCCCAAAGCATACACATAGTCCAAGTCAGCTTCCCGCCTCATCGACCTGCTCCTACCTAACTTGCTAGAAAATTGCAATTGGCTAAGTACTTGCCTTCCCAAAAGTGGCTAAGTACTTGACACAGCCACAGTCTGTGGAACGGCTCTTCGGCTGGCAAGACGGCAACCGAGGGAAGTCGGCAAAGGAAAAAAACGAAAGAGCAGAAGCATGGAAAGATAGCACTCAGCAAAAAATATTTCCACGTCAAAAGGCCCTTGGCTGACATTCAACAAGAGTTTAAAATACACCGCGCGGGTGGAATTGTGTGAAGTTAACAAAGTTTGTCTAGACTGATAAGCAGGAAGAAGCGAAGGTAAAATGGCAGCCTAGGAAGCGGCAGACGGGTTCGGCGGAACGGTGGAGTCGGCGGTGCGGGTTGGTTGAGCGCCAGCTGGTCGGTCCCTGCTTGATCGCCTTCAGCAGCAGCCGGCCCGCTCGGGTGTGGCTCGTTGCTGGAGGTGCGGTCGAGTTGAGGCTGGCCGTCCGCTCCGACCTCTGGAGCCTCATCTTCACCTTCCTCCTCCTCTTCGTCTTCTCCCTCGTCACTGGAGTCGATCACCTCGGCCGAGTCCTCGCCATCCTCCGGGTTCAGTCCGAACCACTCTGGCGGCGCCTCAGCACCATTCTCGGCCAGCTCCAGGATGAATACGCTGGTGTTGATGTACTCGGCGATCGCCCCCGCCCGCTAAACAAGATCACCCTCCACTACCACCAGCTCCTCCTAGGCTTCCTGTCGAAACATGGTCAACCGGGCTAGATTTAGCCCAGGGTACCACGCCTTGACGAACTCCAAGGCCCGGCGTGCTCCAGCCCGGGCCGAAGAGCCCTTCCACGCCTCAAGGCGGCCGGCCACTACCTACAGCCAGTCGGCAGTCTGGCTAGGTGTGCGCGGAGCCGGCATGTCGGGCTACAGGGCGGCGAATGCCTGGGCGCCGATGCGTTAAAGGCGGTGCAGCATCCGATGAGTTGGCCGAAGACGAGCCTGGCTGCTGAGAAGCTGCTCGCGAAGTGTGCGGGGGCGTTGGCGGCAATCTCCTCCCCTTCTGCCCATCGTCCTTCGTGATCGGCCTCAATAGCTTGGTTGGCAGCACTAGAGTGACCTGGGAAGAAGTCTGCTCGAACAAAAAAGCAAAGAGTCAGATCAGAAACAAGAAGTCGGCTCGTTCAGAAGCCAGCGGATTGAAGAAAGAGTAAAGAGAGAAGCTTAACATCGACCATGTCTTCAATCTCGCCAAAGCCGGCTCTCAGCATTGCCTCCTTATCGGTCCATGCAGAGCGCTCGATCTCGAACTCAGCAAGGATACCTGCCTCTTTGTCCTCTGCTTCATTTTGGGCTTTCTTGAGAAGCTCCGCCTGCTCTGCCAGTTGCGTGGCCAGCCGGACGCGCTCCTCGGCCAGCTTGTTGCAACAACGCCTCCCTGGCACGCAACACGGTGTTGGCTTCGCCCAGCTGCTGCTGCAGGGTGGCGTTGGTCTCTGAAAAAGTAGAAGAAGAAAAGGACATCAACAATCAAGAAAGAGAAAAGCAGTTTCCAGGAAGATCCGGCCTGACTGCTCAGCAGTTGGCCCGAATCTCGGGGACTATAGCCCGCGGGTGCGCCAACGCGCCCCTGCGGAGAAAGAAAAAGACTTGCTCCGGCTCTTTGACAAGTCGGCAGCCCATTGTTCCGACTCCTGGACTTTGGAGTTGAAGGCGTCCGCACGAAGGTTATGATAATCCTACAGCAAAGATATCGGACAGTATCAGTACTCGGAGCTTGCCAATTAAAGTTTTGTGCCGCGTGATCAGCAGCCGGCCCCAAAACTCGGGGACTACACCAAGTGGGTGCGTTGGCGCGCCCCCACGAAGCAGTGCAAGAATCAAAAGCAAAGAAGCAAGAAGCATACCCGGATGGCTGCTCGCGACTCAAGGAACGCGTTGTTGCAGTGCTTGAGTGTGTCGGCCTATGCGCGGAGCTTGGCTTGGACATCCAGGATTGCCTTGTTCAAAGGGCCCGTCCCGCCTCCCCGCAGCCACCCAATGGGCGTGGTGCTGGCTGCTTCAGCGTCCAGGATTGAGGAGCTCGCAGTGCAGGTGTCTAGCAGGCGTGGCACCGAGGATGATTTTGCAAATCGGTGGCGCGAGGGTGTGCGGACCTCTGGAGTTGGGCCCATCACCAGCACAGTTCTGGTTGGTGGCACCGGCGGGTCAGCCGACTGTTTGCTCCGCGCCTCCTCGAAGGGTGGTGGCAGGGGCACAATTATGTCCGGCATGATGACGTCGCCACCGTCCCTCTCCATGATCGGGTGCTCATCGCCGGCTCCCCAATCGGCGCCACGAACTCTAGTGGTGGCATCGCAGAGTTCAGGGGGGTGACGAATATCGCTGGCTGACGGCACATGGTTTCCTCGGCCCGCTTCTTTACCGCGTCGGCAGCTTCGGCCTCCGCCAACTTCTTCAAAGCGGCAGCCTCCCGTTCCTCATGCGCCTCCTGCGCGTTTTTCTATGTCGCCTCTTGGAGGTCGGCGGCCGGATTGATTCGCTGGGTGGTGGTAGAAGTCTCCGTCGACCCCACGATTGAGGCAGTGGCCGCCTTCTCAAGAGAGAGCAAAGCCCTAAAATCAAGAAATAAAACAAAGGAAGTTCAGAAGGAATCAACGAGAAAGAAGAGCACAAGGGAGAGATACTTACGCTGACACCATACACTACAAGGAAAACACTTACCAGTAGCGCTGATTTTTTGGCAATTAGTAGTGCGGGCAGGCGCGCTACTGCTACGGTGCTACAGCTATTTTCTAGAAGTAGCGCTTGTTTGAACCAGCGCTACTGCTATCAGTATCTAGCAGTAGCACGCCTCTGTCCATCGCTACTGCTAATACTAGTAGTGTGTCCCTTAAAAAACGCTACTGGTAAGCAGCGCTGCTACTACTCCAATGCCCCATGCTACTGCAGGTATTTTCTTTTTTTATGTTGCTATATTCGTATTTTTCAGGTTTTATACAGTTACAACATACACATACACTGGAACTATATGAAAAAGGAATGTCTCATCATCATCATCGAAGTGGTACAACATAGTCTCCTCATATCAACATAGTCTCAACAAAAATGATGTCGATCTCATCATCATCTCGAAATAGCGATACAAGTTAATGATCACATGTCTCTTACATTGTCTCCGTAGACACATGTTTCATCATCTACCTAAACTAAGACATACATGATAAGAGCGACCACGATGATCAAAAGCGGTATGATGTAGTAGTTTTTGCAGCGGCGCTGGATCTGAGTCCCCTGTTGTGCTATGAATCTCAAGTAACTAGCTTCGGTTTCCGCTCTGCTATCAAACCTTTTCTGGCTTCCGCCGGAGAATCCAGAGACTTGGGCCTAACACTCTGGCCACTCATCATACACACCCAGAACATGCCCTACATACACGGCATACCACTTCCTCACCATCGTTGATCTATATACCTATCAGAGATGCACATATATATATATATACCATGAAGCGAATTCAACAAAACAGTTATGAAATAGAAGCAACATATATAGTAAACATAGTTAACAAATTTCATCGTACCGAAAGTAATTAACTAGAGCGTGGCACCATACATCTAATAGTTCCGTCGTACTGAGAGATTCAAAGTTTCGTCGTACAGAAAGTAACAAGTAACTAAACAGACACATTGTTTTTAAGCAGTGCACTCTTCCCATCTGTCCATATCCGGAAGGGTGCACTGTAGCGACCATACCTCAAACAGTCTGATCTCTGTGCTCCGGTGTCATCCCTGGATTAGTAATGCTGACACCACACAGTACTCGGAGGATTTATAGTAGAGTAGCAATCACACACTTATTACATCGAGTGTCTCAAAAGAGAACTTATTACAATAAATATGGTTTTAAGGCCATCTAATAACGATAACAGCGGAAGGCTTGGAAGATAAGTGAGTCCATCAACTCCAACGGCATCACTGAGTATAGAACCACGACCTAAAAACTCCTTAATCGTTGTCTGAAAAGTCTGCAACATTAACGTTGCAGCCCGAAACGGGCCAGCACATGGAATATGCTGGCAAGGTAACACATAGAGAGTAATGGAATGAAACAGCTATACTATATGCATATTTGGCTAGTGGAAAGCTCTATGGTTACAGTTTAGCGTAAAGCCAATTTTTCCCTACTTCAAAGGAATAAATTTATTTAACTATCATGGTGGTTGTTAAACATTGAGAATGGTTGCTAGCATTCTCAATCCCAATTAAGCATCATCATTAAACATAACCCAACAAAATTAATTTAGAGTAACATGTCAAGATTCGCATGATAATCCAGGTACTAGAGACTCAAGATGTCCATAACCGGGGACATGACTAACCATGATTAGTTTATTACACTCCGCAGAGGTTTGCGCACTTTTCCCCACAAGACTCGATCGCCTCCGTTTGGTGTCTCGCACTAAACGGTGTTTGAGAAGATGGATGACCGAGACATAGTCCTTCAGAAGCACTAGCACCTTACGATCGGGTAGACCGTACCACCTACATCCCCTACATCTGCTAGTCTACCACTGTAAGAGTTCCCACGACTTAATCAACTATGCTAGAGCCCATAATAGCTTGTGGCTGCACACGGAAGTTTCTAGTATGAATAGTCTCATGATCCCTTTGAGCCTGGGTGGCGGTCCAAAAAAAACAGGCAAGTCCTGGATTACCCTGGTGCCTCAATCCACCCAGATGTGTGTTTAGGTTGGCACCTTAGATAAACCATTAATTAACAAAACTCACATCTGTCATGGATATCACTCACCCAATCCACGTCTACTAGCATAGCATAATAATAAGCAAACGTAGAAGTAACTCCCAAAGGTTTGATAATAAATGGGTAATAGGTACTACATCATCTACTTCCCATCCCACAATTTAATTAGATCCTAATCATGCAATGTGTGAGGGTTGATCTAATGCAATAAAACTGGGTAGTAGAAAAGGTATGATCAAAGTGTTACTTGCCTTGCTGATGATCCGCGAAATCTAGAGATTCGAAGTAACAAGCGGCGCACTCCGGGTATTCTATTGCCAACAAACAAAAAAGCATACAATAAGTACTCATCTAATGCACATGTAAAACTCAAATAAGAGATCTAACCAGAAGTTTCAAAGTAAGAACTCCGGTTGGCAAAAAGAACCAAATCAAACGAAACAACGGAAGTCAAACGGCAAAAGAAAACAACTTCGTTCTACTAATCTGGATCTAGGGCATATTTTACAGTAGCAAAATCTTGTTTAAGTTGGTTAAACGGATAGAGGGTTTCGAGACGAAACTCTAGGCGGTTGAATCGTCTGATTCCGATAATCGAGCGAAAAGTTATACTAAAAAGAAAATCGGATCAGGAATCACGATCAAAAAAATCGCGGATTTAATCCGAGAAAAAGAAAAACAACGAACGCTCGCTAGAACGAACGAACGGACTAACGCTTGCTATTTAAATAAACCGGAAAAACCGATGGAAAACCGATCGGTTTTCTAAAAAAACAGGCACGGATTTCGAGGCGGCGGCGAACCTCGGTGAGCATGTGGGTGGGGCGGCGGCTGCGGCGGGGCAGCGCTTGGGTGGCGACGGCGGGCGGCGGCGGCAAGCGGTGCGGCGGGGTGGCGGCGCGCAGGC
>NC_057794.1:424310204-424318114 GCF_018294505.1 Triticum aestivum | reverse complement strand
GGCGGGGGGGCAGTCGGCGGCGGCGGGGTCGGGCGGCTGGGGCGGCTCGGGTGCTCCCGGGGGGGCTGGGCCGGCTTATAAAGCCACCTCGGCCGGAGTCCTAGCCGAACATGGCCCGTAGGTCGGTTCGTCTTTTTTTAAATATTCCGCTCAGAAGAAAAATAAAAAGAAATACTAAACGGACTCCAAAATTCCGAAATAAATTTTCACGGGCTTCTAAAATCAAGCCTCACAAGGTGAACATTTATTTGGGACCTAAATGCAATTTGGAAAAATGCACATTTTTCCTAAATTCAAATAAAACACCGAAAAACTTCGAAATAAAATCTTATTTGATTTTATTATTAAATCCTCAATATTTCTTTATTATGGGAAAGTCATTTTATTCCCTCTCTCATATTTTTGTAATAGAAATAATTGATGATAAAATAAATAAAATAAAATGATCCTATTCTCAAAATTTGAGAAAACTCTAATATGAAAATAACGAAATCCCCAACTCTCTCCGTGGGTCCTTGAGTTGCGTAGAATTTCTAGGATCAAAACCAAAAGCAAAATAAAATATGATATGCAATGATGATCTAATGTATAACATTCCAAATTGAAAATTCGGGATGTTACAAACCTACCCCCCTTAAGATGAATCTCGCCCTCGAGATTCGGGTTGGCTAGAAAATAGATGAGGGTGGTCCTTGAGCAAATCTTCCTCTCGTTCCCAGGTGGCTTCATCCTCCGTTTGGTGGCTCCACTGAACTTTGCAAAACTTGATAACCTTGCTGCGAGTGACTCGACTGGCAAACTCGAGAATCTTAATTGGTTTCTCCTTGTAGGTCAAATCGTTATCCAACTGAATAGTTTCCAAAGGCACTGTATCTCTCAACGGTATGTCAGCCATCTCCGCGTGATATTTCTTTAACTGAGAAATGTGGAACACATCATGAACTCCTGACAATCCTTCAGGCAATTCCAACTTGTAGGCTACTTCTCCCATACGCTCCAAAACTCGATATGGTCCTACAAATCATGGCTCTAACCTCCCTTTAACTCCAAAACGCTTTGTTCCCCGAAGTGGAGATACTCGAAGATAAGCTCTATCTCCGACTTTGTAAACCGTCTCCTTGCGTTTAGAATCTGCATAACTTTTCTGTCTGGACTGGGCTACCTTGAGCCTATCGTGAATCAACTTCACCTTCTGTTCAGACTCTTTAATCAAGTCAGGTCCAAACAACTGGCCGTCTCCAACTTCGTTCCATGACAACGGTGTCCTGCACCTCCTTCCATACAAGGCTTCGAAAGGGGCCATCTTTAAACTGGTTTAGTAACTATTGTTGTTAGAGAACTCTGCATATGGCAAATTATCGTCCCAACTAGATCCATAATCAAGCGCACAAGCTCTCAGCATATCCTCCAAAATCTGATTGACTCTCTCGGTTTGTCCATCTGTCTGTGGATGAAAAGCTGTACTGAATTCTAGCCTGGTACCCAAAGTTTCGTGCAACTGCCTCCAGAACTTTGAGGTAAACCAGGTTCCTCTATCTGATACGATACTCCTTGGAAATCCATGCAGACATACGATCCTGGTCATGTATATCTTTGCCCACTTAGCACTGGTGTAAGTGGTCTTTACTGGGATGAAATGAGCTACTTTTGTCAATCGATCAACTATAACCCAAATCGAGTCATAGCCTGAACGAGTCCTGGGTAATCCCGTGATAAAATCCATGCCCAGCTTATCCCACTTCCATTCGGGTATCGGCAATGGTTGTAACAATCCTGCTGGCTTCTGATGCTCTGCCTTTACTCTTTGACATACATCACAAACTGCTACATACTCCGCAATATCCTTCTTCATTCCGGTCCACCAGAAAATATCCTTCAAATCCAAATACATCTTGGTATTTCCTGGGTGAATCGAATACGGTGAATCGTGTGCCTCTTGCAACTTCCTGATCTCCGGGTCATTGGGCACGTAAACGCGGTCTTCAAACCATAGGGTGTCGTGCTCGTCCTCACGAAATCCTTTAGCTTTTCCTTTGCTCAGTTTCTCCCTTATAGAGGCAATCTCTTTGTCAACTTTTCTGAGCTTCCCTGATTTTATCCATCAAAGTTGACTGAATCTCCAATGCTGCTACATAGCCTCTCGGAACCATTTCCAAACATAGTTCACGAAGATTATCTGCTAACTGCTTGGGTATTTCTCCCGTCATTAACGTATTGACATGGCTCTTACGGCTTAATGCGTCAGCTACTACATTAGCCTTTCCGGGATGATAATGTAATTTCATATCATAATCCTTGATAAGCTCCAACCATCTCCTTTGTCTGAGATTCAACTCCTTCTGTGTGAAAATGTACTTCAAAGTCTTATGATCCGTGTACACCTCACAATGATTTCCAATGAGGAAATGTCTCCATGTTTTCAATGCATGCACTACGGCTGCTAACTCCAAATCATGCGTGGCATAATATAACTCATGAGGCTTCAGTTGTCTTGAGGCATATGAAACAACTCTCCCTTCCTGCATAAGCACTGCTCCAAGCCCTCGACGTGAAGCGTCGCAATACACCTCATAATCTTTGGTCTGGTCTGGCAAAATCAACACTGGTGAGGTAACCAAACGTTTCTTCAACTCCTGGAAACTAGCCTCACATTCCTCCTTCCATATGAACTTGGTATCTTTCTTCAACAACTCGGTCATAGACTTCGCAATCTTTGAGAAATTCTCAATAAATCTCCGGTAGTATCCTGCGAGTCCAAGAAAACTCCGGATCTCTCCAACTGTGGTTGGTGCTTTCCATTTGGTCACGGTATCAACTTTAGCGGGATCTACTGCTATTCCTTCTCCGGATATAACGTGTCCGAGAAATCCTACTTCTTTCAACCAAAACTCACATTTGCTGAACTTGGCATATAATTGATGTTCTCTGAGCTTTCCAAGTACCAAACGCAAATGTTCCTTATGCTCCTCTTCATTCTTTGAATAAAACAGGATATCATCAATGAACACTATGACGAACTTATCCAAAAACTCCATAAATACTTTGTTCATCATGTTCATAAAATAGGCAGATGCGTTAGTCAGACCAAATGACATAACGGTATACTCGTACAACCCATACCTGGTGGTAAAAGCTGTCTTCGGAATATCCTATTCTCGAATCTTCAACTGCTGGTATCCTGATCGCAGATCAATCTTGGAAAATACCTTAGCTCCTTGCAATCGATCAAACAGATCATTGATCATTGGTAGTGGGTTCTTGTTCTTGATCATTACTTCGTTCAATCCTTGATAATCAACAACCATCCTTAACGATCCATCCTTCTTCTCCACTAGAAGTACTGGCGATCCCCAAGGTGAAGAACTAGGGCGAATATATCCCTTATCCAATAACTCCTTAATCTGCTTCTTAATTTCCACCAAATCCTTTGCTGGCATTCTATATGGTCTCTTTGGTATTGGCCCTGTGCCTGGCAATAGCTCAATCAAAAACTCAATATCTCCATTCAGTGGCATGCCTGTTACTTCAGGGAAATCCCTTACCACTGGTACTTCCTCCTGCACAACTCCTGTTAAGCAATTTACTTGAGTCCTCTTCGACACATGCCGGGATACATACTTGATCCTTCTTCCTTCTGGTGTGGTAAGCAAAATTGACTTACTAGCACATTCAATATTCCCTTCGTACTTTGATAACCAATCCATGCCTAATATCACATCCAATCCTTGGGATTCCAATACTATTAGGTCTGAGGGAAAAACATAGTTACCAATCCTTAATGGTAACCGATCACACCATAGACTAGCCACATGTTCTGCTCCAGGCGAGGTTACTAACCTCGGTGACCTAAGGGCTTGGGTTGGTAGGTAATACTTATCCACAAATCCCCTTGAGATGTATGAATGCGATGCACCAGTATCAAAAAGAACAAGTGCAGTAAATGACTTAACCAAAAACTTACCTATTACTGCATCGGGCTGAGCTTCAACCTCCTCCACGCTCATGTGCTTCACCTGTCCCCTGTTGAAAGGGTTCCTCTTCTTCCCAGAACTTCCATTGCCATTTTGGACTTCAGGACATTCATTGGCATAATGTCCGGTCTTCGAACACTTAAAGCAAGTGACTTGGCTCAGGTCCTTCTTGGCTGGGGTTGATGGGTTGGTGCGGTTCTGGCCGTTGCTTCCTCCATTCCCATTACCATTCTTGGTGCCATTGTGATTGTGCGAGCTACCTCCTCCATGCGTATGCTGAAAATGTCCTCCCGGTCTAGGGGTAAAACGTGGCTTCTGCTGAGCTCCTGAATTGTACTTTCCTTGTCCATACTTCCTCTTGCGATTCTCAATTTGCTGCTGCTTCCCTTCAATCATAAGAGCACGATCTACCAACTCCTGGTAGTTGTTGAAGGTTGCTACCATCAACTGCATGCTCAACTCATCATTCAGTCCTTCCAGAAACTTCTCCTGCTTCGCTGCATCCGTAGCGACGTCATCTGGGGCATAACGTGCTAACTTACTTAAGTCCTCCACATACTGGCCAACTGTCTGTCCTCCTTGGCGCAAGTTGCGAAACTCATGCTTCTTCATGGCCATAGCTCCTGCTGAAACATGTGCAGTACGAAAAGCCTGCTGAAACTGGTCCCATGTGACAATGTCGACTGGGAAAGTGGCTGTGAAATTCTCCCACCATGATGCTGCGAGTCCTTCTAACTGATGTGCGGCAAACTTCACCTTTTCTCCGCATCTGTGCATCCTGCTGTGGTCAACTCCCTAGCTGTCTTGCAGAGCCAATCATCTTCTACTATCGGCTCAGTGCTACAGGAAAACATTGGCGGACTCAGCCTAAGAAAATGGGCTAAGTGATCAATAGGTAGTGGTGGTGGTGGTGGTGGGTTGTTGTTGTTCCCTTGATTCCGATTCTGGACTAGCAACTGCATCAATGTGTTCTGCTGCTGGATCAACTGGGTGAGCTCCGGTGGAAAGGTAAATCCGGCGTCACGTCTCAGAGGCATCTGAGGGTTTAGAAAAGATGAGATGTAAGAATAGAGGGGGTCTAAAGAGAAAACACTACCCATATGCACATGAGGCAAAATCAAACAATTCACTTCATTCAATCAAACAAGGGCATACAATTGATCTAACTATCGCAAAGTGCTCGGACTACTATATTTACATGGTGGACTACTACTACTGATGAGGTGGTCTACTAGAAATATTCTTCGGTTGCAGACTCCATGATATCTGCTCCAGCTTCATCAACATAGTAATCATCGCTACTATCTTGTTCCGAGTCAGTGTCGTCGATGATGATGTAGTCTTCCGGGCTAATCTCCTTGGGTTCTTCATCTTCATCTACTGGTGTAGGGCCTCCCATAAATATTCCAATCTTCATTGTTAAGTCGGCATTCTTGTCCACCAATAATTCAGTTTCCTCTTCATAGTCTTCACGTGTAGCCTTGAGTTCTTCCTCCAGTTCCTTGATTCTAGTCTTAGCCTTCTTCAGATCTATCATGTCGGCGCACATCTGGTTCCCCTGTCATCGAATGTGCTGGTTTAGCTTCTGGATAAAAGCTGCAATTGATCTATCCTTCTTGGTGCTGATCATCTCCCAGTGTTCATCTCGGCTCCCACAAATCTGGTAGATAGTATCCTTGAGATCCTTGTGGTAGACTTCTCCAATGCGTCCCATGGTGATGTGAGCTACCATGCTCTTTCCTAGACTCCAAGTTGGTGCATCAAAAGAAAACTCTATGGGTTCAGTGACTGGCATGAACGTCCTTCCTGGAACTTGAACTTGAATCCTCCAGCTCTCTTCTTCAGGTAAAGTGGCGTTGTAGGTTCTGGTGAAGCTTGGTACTCCTATGATCAGGTATCTAGTGACTTCCTTCAAGTGACGTCCAAAGGGTGTATCTTCATCCGGTTGTGTGAACTTGTTCCTTGCATCCACCATCCTAAAGAGTAGAAAAGATAAGAAGTCAGAAGAGAAGAGAGTGAATAGTGATCTAGGTCTTTTAGCTTAGTGGTCGTGTCCTACAGATGGCATGGGATCTGATACCATCTCTGTAGCGACCAGACCTCAAACAGTCTGATCTCTGTGCTCCGGTGTCATCCCTGGATCAGTAATGCTGACACCACACACTACTCGGAGGATTTATAGCAGAGTAGAAATCACACACTTATTACATCAAGTGTCTCAAAAGAGAACTTATTACAATAAATATGGCTTAAGGCTATCTAATAACGATAACAGCGGAAGGCTTGGAAGATAAGTGAGTCCATCAACTCCAACGGCATCACTGGGTATAGAACCACGACCTAAAATATCCTTAATCGTCGTCTGAAAAGTCTGCAACATCAACGTTGCAGCCCGAAACGGGTCAGCACATGGAATATGCTGGCAAGGTAACACATAGAGATTAATGGAATGAAACAGCTATACTATATGCATATTTGGCTGGTGGAAAGCTCTATGGTTAGAGTTTTGCATAAAGCCAATTTTTCCCTACTTCAAAGGAATAAACTTATTTAAGTATCATGGTGGTTGTTAAACATTGAGAATGGTTGACAGCATTCTCAATCCCAATTAAGCATCATCATTAAACATAACCCAACAAAATTAATTTAGAGTAACATGTTCAGATTCACATGATAATCCAGGTACTAGAGACTCAAGATGTCCATAACCGGGGACACGGCTAACCATGATTAGTTTATTACACTCTGCAGAGGTTTGCGCACTTTTCCCCACAAGACTCGATCGCCTCCGTTTGGTTTCTCACACTACACGGTGTTTGAGGAGACGGATGACCGAGACATAGTCCTTCAGAAGCGCTAGCACCTTACGATCGGGTAGACTGTACCACCTACATCCCCTACATCTACTAGTCTACCACTTTAAGAGTTCGCACGACTTAATCAACTATGCTAGAGCCCATAATAGCTTGTGGCTGCACACGGAAGTTTCTAGTATGAATAGTCTCATGATCCCTCTGAGCCTGGGTGGCAGTCCAAAAAAACAGGCAAGTCCTGGATTACTCAGGTGCCTCAATCCACCCAGATGTGTGTTTAAGTTGCCACCTTAGATAAACCATTAATTAACAAAACTCACATCTGTCATGGATATCACTCACCCAATCCACGTCTACTAGCATAGCATAATAATAAGCAAATGTAGAAGTAACTCCCAAAGGTTTGATGATAAATGGGTAATAGGTACTACCTCATCTACTTCCCATCCCACAATTTAATTAGATCCTAATCATGCAATGTGTGAGGATTGATCTAATGCAATAAAACTGGGTAGTAGAAAAGGTATGATCAAAGTGTTACTCGCCTTGCTGATGATCCGTGAAACCTAGAGATTCGAAGTAACAAGCGGCGCACTCCGGGTATTCTACCGCAGACAAACAAACAAGCATACAATAAGTACTCATCTAATGCACAGGTAAAACTCAAATAAGAGATCTAACCAGAAGGTTCAACTTAAGAACTCCGGTTGGCAAAAAGAATCAAATCGAACGAAACAACGAAAGTCAAACGGCGAAAGAAAACAACTTTGTTCTACTAATCTGGATCTAGGGCAAATTTTAAAGTAGCAAAATCTTGTTTAAGTTGGTTAAACGGATAGAGGGTTTCGAGACGAAACTCTAGGCGCTTGAATCGTCTGATTCTGATAAACCAGCGAAAAGTTATACTAAAAAGAAAATCGGATAAGGAATCGCGATCAGAAAAATCGCGGATTTAATCCGAGAAAAAGAAAAACGACGAACGCTCGCTAGAACGAACGAATGGACGAATGCTCGCTATTTAAATAAACCGGAAAAACCAATCTATTAAAAAAACCAATGGAAAACCGATCGGTTTTCTAAAAAAAACGGGCATGGATTTTGAGGCGGCGAACCTCGGCGAGTGTGC
>NC_057794.1:424300807-424309849 GCF_018294505.1 Triticum aestivum | reverse complement strand
CTGGGGCGGCTCGGGTTCTCCCGGGGGGCTGGGCCGGCTTATAAAGCCACCTTGGGCCGGAGTCCTAGCCGGACACGGCCCGTAGGTCGGTTCGTTTTTTTTATTTTAAATATTTTGCTCGGAAGAAAAATAAAAATAAATACTAAACGGACTCCAAAATTCCGAAATAAATTTTCACGGGCTTCTAAAATCAAGCCTCACAAGGTGAACATTTATTTGGGACCTAAATGCAATTTTGAAAAACGCACATTTTTCCTAAATTCAAATAAAACACCGAAAAACTCCGAAATAAAATCTTATTTGATTTTATTATTAAATCCTCAATATTTCTAATATTTTTGTAATAGAAAACTCACATTTTATTCCCTCTCTCATATTTTTGTAATAGAAATAATTGATGATAAAATAAATAAAATCAAATGATCCTATTCTCAAAATTTGAGAAAACTCAAATATGAAAATAACGAAATCCCCAACTCTCTCCGTGGGTCCTTGAGTTGCGTAGAATTTCTAGGATCAAAACCAAAAGCAAAATAAAATATGATATGAAATGATGAACTAATGTATAACATTCCAAATTGAAAATTTAGGATGTTACATGCACCCAAGCTTAGTGAAAGGCGTCATGTCCTGACGCTGTAGGGCAATGCGAGTTCGGACATCAAGTCGTGATATTGGGCCGCCGTAGAACATCCCATTCTCTACGAGGACATCTTTATTCTCTTCGAGGACATCTTTGATGATGATGGATGCAATTTCCTGTTGGATCCGGTAGAAATCATTTGAAAGTCGATTATCCGGCACGGCTCCAAAGGCTTCGGCCCATCTCTGGATATGGGTATTGGATGAAGATTTAATGCGAAGTGATTGCACATCCCTTCTGTACTCCATCATTAGATGGATGACGTAGAATCCATCATTCTCACTTCTTGCCGGTTGCTGGATGCAACAGAAGTCAGTCTTGTGGCTGAAACAAAGCCCGGACTTATTTGCTTTTTTGCATTGGATGTAGCCACCCCGCATGCTGAAGCCCAGCATAGCTCTGTCCAGAACATACTTTATGTGTGTGTAATCTTTCTTCTATATGTTCTTCGACGGGTCCAAATATAGAGCACGGGAGTAACGCGGGTAAAGAACAATGAGAACGGCACGACACCCCCCACTGCGCAAAACACACGATCAAGTTTAGCCTCCATGCATGCAAAGTAACTATTCAAATGCACGAATGGATGTATGTGTAATAGTGCTATCCACGGATGATTACCTGGGATGATAAGGTAGGAGAATCGTTTCTTTGTCCTTATTGCTGAGCAAGAATTCTTCGATGTACTGACTCGCATATTGACGGTTGGCATCGTTGATTGACAAGAAGCCCTCATGCATGTAGTATGGGTCCGAAACCGCAAGATCGGTTACTTGCTCTCTCCTGACGATGTAGTTCATGTGCAGTCCATACAGGCGGACGAAGGTAAAATCGAGTGTCCTCATTTGAAACATCTTGAAGATGTAATCAAACCTCATGAAGAAGAGGTCCGCAGGGCATGTGTGGACATACATCTTGCAACTGCTCGACACATGAACCGTATAAAGTGGGTATCCTGGATCATCCGAGGCGAGGATGCTTCTCTTTGTCGAAAGCACATGGTCATGGAGTCTCCTAAGATCCACTTGTATGGAAGCTAGTGCATTCGCCGGTACCATTGGCTGTCCCGCGACATGGATTAATGGCGCATGTTTCATCGGTACGCGATCAACCTTGGTCGAAGGCGGCTGGCTGCTCGAACCAATATTGCCAACTTTATTGGATTTTCTCGCCGCTGGTCTCTTCCTCTGCTTCTTCATGGGCTCAAGTGCTGGTGGGTCTGTTAGACCGTCCTTGAGCACCACCCCTAGTGTTCTCAGGCTCAGCTTTGGACGACTCTAGCTAATCAGTTGAGCTTGGGTGGAGCCGACATCTGGAGGCGTGTCCTACTAGGATTGCATGAACAAAGACTTCTTGCACTCCCGAGGACGTTCCGGCTCTGGTACATGCATCTCATATTCATATGGTTGACTCATTGTTACTTCATTGTCAAAGGCAGTATTGAAACACTGGTTAGGGTCATCGTCGGCCTCCTCTATGTCATGATCCCTATCTTCTTCCATGGGGCAGATGGCATCATATGCCCGCGGAATGGTTGGCTCTCCTTCGTCATGTCTCTCGATCTCAGCAAGCAGCATAGACGATGGTTGTACTTGTGTAGGTGGTGTTGTGGTCATACCTTCCTGAGGTCCCATTGGTGTGCTCCCGGCCACCTCGACACGAAGAAGATTTTTCGGCCACAGGATCGGCCAATTTTTGCATTGCCCAAGCTGCGTGGTGGTCTCATCATCCTCTCCATCAGTTTGTATCGGACGAGGGAGACCCTCGTAGCCCGCTTTCACACTCGCCACGGAGACCCTTAAGGCGTTATCAGGCATCTGCCGGTGGTGAAACAATTGATCCTTAGGCTGCACTATAGTACCCTTCCCCACATCCACCAACCCGCCCTTCATGTTGTAAAGGAGGGTGCACGGAGTGGAGTTGGCCTACAAAGACATATACATGCGGCATGAGAGATCCAAAAAGAACGGCAACTAAATATTAATTAATTAGTTGAGTTGATGAAGGTGCGACGACGCGTATTTACCATGAGGGCATCGAGCTTAGCCAATGTCGACGACCCGACATTCAAGCTAGAGATGGAGCTAGGGCTGCTGTGAGAGCTGGGTGCAGGAGCAAGTGTTGGAGGAGGTGCAGGTGCGGTTGCCATACTATGTATGGGTATGGGTCCAATGTTCATTGAGTTGCTCCCGGTGAAGCTGGGCATGGGAAAATCACTTGGTGGCGCATTTGGATTTTGTTGCACCCATGTGACCACTGTTGGAATCAAGCTTGTAAAGGCAGCCACCATATCATCTCTACAGGCAGCGATTATCTCAGCTTTGGTCTCAGCTTTTGCTTTCTCCATCGCCTGCGCCACCTTCTCGTTGATAGTCACTTGACTGAACTTCTTTCTTTGCCTCGGGGTCCTCATTATAATAGTACTTCCAAGTGGCCCCATCCCCGGCGCCATGCACACGTCCAACTTGCGGCCGCTGGCCGGGCGGGTGTCCCATCATTATGTTCATGGCCCGGTTGAAAGGAGTGTCCCACTTGTACTGCGCCAACGACTGGGTCGACTGAGTCGACGAGTCGCTCTCGGCCGCAAGCTTGTGTTGCTCTCTCTGCAAAATGGACCGTGAATCATTTATGAATGCGACTAGAATGTAGTAGACTTCGTTGATTAGAACCTAATATGTAAGGTGGTAAAAAGGATAATTACCAGTAATCTCATGAATTGCCTAGTCGGCCTATTGGTGAAAAAAATCTTTTTCTTGGGGGCCCACGAGAATCGGGCCCTGATGAAGTCGTGCTCCTGCTGGTCGGTGAACTCAGCCAATGGGTCTGGGATCCCCTAACGTTCACGTTCTGTGTCCTCCTTAGCCCACACGGGCCTCTTTCCCGTGTAACCACGACTTCCAAGGCAGTGCTTCCCCATGTTCTTTGCCTGCAGCTGCTTGCCTCTTTCCGACCTAGCCTTGGTAGCTTCTTCATTGCAAGTCTCCTTGAACATTTAAAAGTCCTCTATCATAATTTTTAGATTGTCTGCAACAATCTCGGCGTAGGTTTCATGGTCTACTTGAATAGCCTTTTTCACCCTAGTTTTCCAAGTGCTCAACGCGTTGTTGAACTTCCCTAGGGCTTTGTTGTTGATTTTTTTCATTCCCTCATCATCCCATGGGTCGACATCATCATTCCGACCGGAGCACTCGATATGTCCAACTTTCTAGCACAAGTCATGCCGGAATTCACAGAAAATTTCACCTAGAAAGTGCACATATAGAGCGCCTAAAATTTGCCGGAATGGAAATGAATCAACTTTTCCGGCAAAACATAGGTCACTTTGTTGCTATTGACATATACACAATCATGAACATTGCTGCCCAACATATACACAATCATGCATCATTATGAACACTTTACAGCCACATTATGAACACTCCCCCTTACATCATTATGTGCTGACATATGAAGAGGGAGGGAACAGGGGGTGGCGCACCTCAGGGTCGGGGTCGCCGGGGCAGAGGGGGTCGGGGTCCTTCTCCTCCTCGTCGATCTGCGCCTAGCTTCGATCTGCAGAGAGAGAGAGTGACAAAACTTTAAGTTAAAATTCCTCATTTTCAAAATGGACAGTAACTACATAAGCTAGTTTTCAAAACTGTAATTTTCATTTCCATTTTCATTTAAAAACAAACACTAACAGCAAATTAAGCTAACTAACACTAACTAACTATCACTGGGCTAATACTAACTAACACTAACATCAATTAACTAACTAGGACTAACAGCAAATTTAGCTAACTAACACTAATAGCAATTAACTAACTAACTAACACTAACACTAACTATCCGGGGGGCATACCGGAGCGGGATGTGGTCGAGGCAGGGCGGGGCTGGCGTTGGTGTCGGGGTCGCCGGGGTCGCTGATCTGCAGAGAGCAGGAGGGGGTCAGAGAGAGAGCCAGGGCTGAGGGGTCGGAGAGGAAGGAAGAGGGGGCGGGGGGGCATACCGGAGCGGGATGCAGTCGAGGTGGGGCTAGCGTCGGTGGCGGCGTGGGCGGGGCGGGGCGGGGCTGGCATCGGCGGTTGGCGTCAGAGGGGATCGACGAGCGGCGGCACGAGTGAGAGAGACAGAAAGAGGGGGGCTAGCGGACCGGCGCTATAACTAAGTTAGTTATAGCGCTTGTCCAGAAGAAATGCGCTACTGCTAGTTTTTTTAAAAAAAATCTTTTTTAGCTATAGCGCTTCCGAGGATAAAACGCGCTAATGCTAATTTTTTTTCTTTTTTTATTTTCCTCGCATTTCATTTTCCACAACTTATTAGTTCCTTTTTCTTTTTCGTTTCATTTCATTTTGTAAAACTTCCTTTCTTTTTCTTTTTCTTTCATGTGTACTTTTCTTTTTCTTATCTTTCTTTTGCACTTTCCTTCCTTTAATTTGGTCTGTCTTAGAGCAATACCACTGTTACCCTCCGGATAATAATCAGTATAATGTATATTACATGATTTGACCGCTAACACCGGTATACAAAAAAGACACACACAAACTTTGGGGATTAGTTTGTCAGCCTGGGCGACGATGACGCTTTAGATTGATCTTCTTCCCTCTTTTGTTCATTGTCGAATAATTGAGCCCATGGTCGTGACTTTTCCTTCTCCAGGGATTACGATCTTTCATAGGTAATGTAGTCTTCATTCTTCTTTTGACATATGTTTCATCGTCATCAGCATCATCTTCCCTCATCGGATCACCGTACTGGTCATAGTCTTCCTCGTTGGCGACTCCATCCATTTCGGCGATGCTCCTTTTGCTTCTCCTCACGACAACAGAGCTGGGATTGATCGGATCAGTTATGAAGAAACATTGTGTCACGTGTTTAGCGTGTACCCATGGCTCATTTTTGGCGATGGCGTTGATGGTACCGCTATCATCGGAGTCGGGTATACCCATGATAGTGAAATGTCGGTTTTCTCTCTGTACATTTTTAGCCCATCTGACAGAGAACATCGTCGCGCTATGCAATCCAGAGTATTTAAGCTCCCATATCTCTTCGACCCTTCCGTAATATCTTTCAATTACATTCTCGGTCATGGCTTCCATCGTGACCCCTGAGTTTTGGTCATCACTGTTTATATCTTTCTCCTCCGTGTAGAACGTGTATCCATTGATATCATATGGTTGATAAGTCGCGAGGTTGGTCGAGGGGCCATGTGCTAAGGCGTATATGAGTTTTCCGTTCGGACAACTCTCTTCCGGGGGATTAGCCAGAACTCGCTCTTTGAACCAACGCACGAAAGTGGAGTTTTGCTCTCTAATAACTTCAGCGTCCGTCCTGTGCACCCCATGGTCACGGTATTTCTTTGCGATGGTCTCTTTGTGCAGTGTCACGAAATCTTCTAGCACATCTAGGTGTTGTAGCACTACTAAGTTTGCCCTGTCAATGTCGTTTTGTCGGCCCGAGCGTAACACATTCAAATCCCTATGACCGTTGGTGTGACCTTCGCCTTCGAGCCTTCCAAAATGCTTGTTGATGGGCAAACCAACAACACGGTCTTTGGTCAGATATCCCTGGGCTATGCTTCCATCTAGACGGGACATGTTACGAACAAATACTTTGATGACCCCATTCATCCTCTCGAACGGCATCATGCTATGCAGGAATGTCGGCCCTAGGTCGATGATGTCGTCCACGATGTGGACACATAGATGCACCATGACATCAAAGAACGCGGGCGGAAAGTACATCTCTAACTCATTCAGTATGACAACGATCTCTTGTTGTAGCCTATGGAGTTGCTTCACACTGATCGACTTTCGAGAGATAGCATGAAAAAAGTGGCATAGGTGCACATGTGTGTCCATAATCCCTCTAAGTGCAACCGGGAGTAACTACGTCATCATCACATCACAGTCGTGAGACTTCATCCCACTGAACCTTTTTTTCTTAGTTTCCATATATCTACTTATCTTCCCACAGTATCCGGAACTAACTTTGATTCCAGCAAGGCACTTGAACAATTGATCGACCTCCTTCGGGTCTAAGGTGAAGCAAGGGGGTTGGCAATATTGTTCTTCGTTCTTGTTTACTTTTTTGCCCCTATCTTCCGTCTCCGTCTCCATCTCGGTCTCCTCTGATGACCTTTTACCGGGCATTTGGAGATCTTTCCTGATTTTCAAAAATTCCAAGTCTTTTCTTGCCTTCGGCCCATCCTTGGTCCTCTCCGCCATGTTCATCAATGTTCCAAGCAAACTCTCAAGGATATCTTTTGTGATATGCCTTTGATCAAGGCTATGAGGCGTGTCGAGTATGGGCCAGTATTCCAAGTCCCAGAAAATAGATCTCATCTTCCATACCTTCAGCAGGGGCTCCAGCACATTTTTCTTCATCTTTCCCAGCGAGGGGCACTCTTTCCAGTTCTTCAACAACTCATATATTTCTGCACCGCTACGCTTACGTGGAGGACCTCGATGCCTAGCCTTACCATTGAATAGATCTCCATGCTTTCTCAATGGGTCATCCTTCTCGAGCCATCTTCGATGCCCCATCTACATGATTTTTGAAGACCCGCCACCTTTCGATAGCTACAAAGAAGTTGTATCATCCATGCACCTCGTGCATCCGCAATATCCGTGGCACACCTGGTCGGAGAGATAGCCGTAACCGAGATAGTCCTGCACCGTCGTGATCAGCGCGGCTCTCATGTAGAAATACTCTCCTTTGCTTGCATCCCATGTCTTAGCCGGTGTTGTCCATAAGGTCTGTAACTCCTCTTTCAGTAACCCGAGATACAGATTTATATCATTTCCCGGTTGTCTCGGCCCTTGAATAAGCATAGCCATGTGTATGTATTTTTCCTTCATGCACAACCAGGGGGGAGGTTGTACATCCATACAAACACGGGCCATGTGTTATGATTGGTGTTCTGGTTGCCAAATGGATTCATGCCATCACTACTAGCGCCAAGCACGATGTTCCTTGAATCATTTGCGAAAAAATCAAATTCAGCATTTAATGCTCTCCACTGGCTAGCATCTACGAGGTGTCTCAGCTTCGGCTCATCTCCATCATCTGGCTTCACCCTCTCTGCGTGCCAGTGCATAAGCTTTGCTTCCTTAGGATCTACGAAATATCGTTGTTGACGTGGAGTGATCGGAAAGTACCATACAATTTTCTGTGGAGCTTTCTTTCTGGCCTTTTTATATCATGAAACATTGCACTTTGGACAGATGGTTTTACAGCGTTCTCATTTCGATACACGATTTTCTTTGCCTCCACGACACTAGTAGGACACAAGCTTCCCACCGGAAGAACCTTCTTTAGGGACTTCAGAAGCTTATCCAGGCTTGTATCTGTCCATTTGTTTTTTTCCTTTATCTTTAGAAGTGCTAGTGTGAAACTCAAGCGGATCACCTCGGGATTATTGCAACCATCATACAAAGGAGTCATCGAGTCTACATCTAGTTGCGCCAGTTTGGCCTCCTCTCTAGAAGCAGCTCTGTCGCTAGTTGTCTTCTCGCGAAGCAGGTCTCGAACATGCGGGTCCCGCATGGCCGAACTTAGTAGCAATGAAGACGGTGGCGTGTCCGCGTCTTCTCCGCCTTGAACTGCCTCTTCGCCATTGACATTTCCGAGGCCGTCTTCCTCTTCAGGCACATAATCGGTAATCTCTTCGTTTGGTGGCCCCATGTCGTTATTTCCTGCCCCGTCGACGTCCTCATCATCATCATCATCATCATCACTTGTCCACTGAGTATGGCCATGCATGAAACCATGCATGAGCAGGTGCGCCTTGAATGTGCCACCTCAAAGGGGTCGAGCCTGACAAATCCTTTGTATTTTTGACACGGACATAAAACATCCTTCAGTCTTTTTTCATACATGTCGTCCACAACGGATTGCCAGTATCTTTCCACCATCCTTCCATTGACCTTCATGATCACCTGCGTGCGAAGCAAATATTATAACCACGTATATATGCATGCATGGATCAAATTCATACAAAAATTCAGCATGACGTTCACTAAACATAGGACATATTGAGTTTGCCAGAAATTCGCCGAAACGGAATTGAATCGACATTTCGGCAAAACATAGGCAACTCATGTCACCCACATTATTTCATCAAATACACAATGTAGGAAACTCAAATTATGCCACACACAAATTGGTATAGATATTCTCATATCACCCATATATATATATATATAGTTGCGATCCTATCCACACAAACACCTTTTTTTGCTCACCTATGTGTTGAGACAGATATCAAGCACCTTTCTTCTTAATTACCTAGTAGCTCTAGATATATAGCTCTAACTAGCTAGCTAGCTAGGGAGACAGAGAGCTAGCTAGGGAGATAGTGGGAGAGGAGAGGGAAGGCATTAATGGAAGGGGGTGGAGGGCAAAGAAGAGGGGGAGGG
>NC_057794.1:424179391-424300316 GCF_018294505.1 Triticum aestivum | reverse complement strand
GGTGGAGGGAAAAGAAGAGGGGGGTGGTGGAGGGCAAAGAAGAGGGGGAGGGAGGGCTCTAATGGATGGGTGGTGGAGGGGGAGCATTGAATGGAACAAGCAAGGTGCAAGGAAAGGGGGAGAAAGGAAAAGGAGAGGAAGAAGAAAGGGGAGGAAGGAGGGGAAAGGTGGTAGGTGGGTGGCGACCATAGCAGTAGCGCAGGGTGCCAAAGCACGCTACTGCTATGAGTGCCAGCCAAAATATATCTACTGGTACGTAAAACTAGCTATACCACTTGTACAAAAACAATGCTACTGTTATAAGTTTACCCATAGATGAAATAGCAGTAGCGCGTCTAGGTGCACGGGCGCTACAGCTACTTTCTTAACAGTAGCGCTTGTTAGACAACAAATGCTGCTAATATTGTTTGGTCGGGTGCTGTGTTGTGGCAAACTTACTAGTAGCGCGCTTTGTAACAGACACTACTAGTAACTATCAGTAGCGTGGGGTCCATAATACACTCTACTGGTAAACTTCTATGTATAAGACTTTTCCCAGTAGTGATAGGAGGCGCCTTTGGGAGCTTCTGGTACTCGGCCGCCTTCGCAGCGGCCTCTTTCCACCTGGTCGCAGTGGTTGGATTCTTGGCCTTCTCCGGCACGCTGCCGAATAAGGCGGCGCCTTGCTTACGCTTACGCGTGCCGCCTCGAGCGGTCGACTCGACAGAGGGGCCCGCGTCCGCCCTACCGGCGCCTCGCGTAGGGCGCGACTCTTCTTCCTCCTCGTCATCATTAGGCCAGGTCTCGATGTCGACTTCTTCAGAGCCGCCGGCTTCGTAGACGCCCCCTGTCGTGGTGTCCTCCAAGGCGGCTGCTCCCAGGTCGGGGCCCTCCATGTCGCTCACCGCCTGGTCCGGTTGGTAGTCGCTGCCCGCCCCTACGATGGCGGCCATCGCATTCGATATATAGATCTGTTTTGGATAATAAGAGGCCGATTGATCAAGACCAAGGTCAAGACTAAGACAAGTATCAAACAGAAAGAGTTGGAAAACTTACCCTAGGCGGCGGGTCGGCGCAAGAGTATGGCTGCTTGCCGAAGCTCCAAGACCCCTCCAGCTTGAGGCCGAAGATCTCGTTCACCAAGTAGCTACCTCTTGAGCACTGCGTTGGATTTCCCTGAAGAGGAAAGGATGATGCAGCAAAGTAGCGTAAGTATTTCCCTTAGTTTTTGAGAACCAAGGTATCAATCCAATAGGAGGCTACGCTCGAGTCCCTAATACCTACACAAAAACAATAGCTCAACACAACCAGCGCGCTTAGGGGTTGTCAATCCCTTCATGGTCACTTACGAAAGTGAGATCTGATAGAGATGATAAATAATATTTTTGGTATTTTTGGTATAAAGATGCAAACTAAATAAAGTAAAAGCAAAGTAAAAGCAAAGCAATAATAAAATGACGGAGATTGATATGATGAGAAAGAGACCCGGGGGCCATAGGTTTCACTAGTGGCTTCTCTCAAGAGCATAAGTATTCTACGGTGGGTGAACAAATTACTGTTCAGCAATTGACAGAATTGAGCATAGTTATGAGAATATCTAGGTATGATCATGTATATAGGAATCACGTCCGAGACAAGTAGACTGAAACGATGCTGCATCTACTACTACTACTCCACTCATCGACCGCTATCCATCAGGCATCTAGAGTATTAAGTTAAAAACAGAGTAACGCCTTAAGCAAGATGACATGATGTCGAGGGATCATTTTCATGCAATATGATAAAAACCCTATCTTGTTATCCTCGATGGCAAAAATACAATATGTGCCTTGCTGCCCCTTCTGTCACTGGGAAAGGACACCGCAAGCTTGAACCCAAAGCTAAGCACTTCTCCCATGGCAAGAACAACCAATCTAGTAGGCCAAACCAAACTGATAATTCGAAGAGACTTGCAAACATAACCAATCATACATAAAAGAATTCATAGAAGATTCAAATATTATTCATAGATAGACTGGATCATAGACCCACAATTCATCGGTCTCAACAAACACACCGCAAAAAGAAGATTACATCGAATAGATCTCCACAAGAGAGGGGGAGAACATTGTATTGAGGTCCAAAAGGACAAAAGAAGCCATCTAACTACTAGCTATGGACACGTAGGTCTGAAGTAAACTACTCACACTTCATCAGAGGAGCTTGAATGATGATGTAGAAGCCCTTCGTGATCGATGCCCCCTCCGGCGGAGCTCCGGAACAGGCCCCAAGATGGGATCTCGTGGATACAAAAAGTTGCGGTGGTGGAATTAGGTTTTTGGCTCCGTCCCCGATCGTTTGGGGGTACATGGATATATATAGGAGGAAGAAGTACGTCGGTGGAGCTTCGAGGGGCCCACGAGGCAGGGGGCGCGCCCCCTACCCACGTGACCAGCTCGTGGCTTCCTTGACGGAGGGTCCAAGTCTCCTGGATCTTATCTGATGAGAAAATCGCGTTTCCGAAGGTTTCTTTCCGTTTGGCCTCCGTTTGATATTCCTTTTCTTCGAAACCCTAAAATAGGCAAAACAACAATTCTGGGTTGGGCCTCCGGTTAATAGGTTAGTCCCAAAAACAATATAAAAGTGGAAAATAAAGCCCAATAATGTCTAAAACAGTAGATAATATAGCATGGAGCAATCAAAAAATATAGATACGTTGGAGACGTATCAAGCATCCCCAAGCTTAATTCCTGCTCGTCCTCGAGTAGGTAAATGATAAAAAACAGAATTTTTGATGTGGAGTGCTACATGGCATAATTTTAATGTAATTCTTCTTAATTGTGGTATGAATATTCAGATCCGAAAGATTCAAGACAAAAGTTCATATTGACATAAAAATGATAATACTTCAAGCATACTAACTAAGCAATTATGTCTTCTCAAAATAACATGGCCGAAGAAAGTTCATCCCTACAAAATCATATAGTTCAGTCATGTTTGATTTTTGTCAGACAAGAATGCTATCATCATGCACAACCCCGATGACAAGCCAAGCAATTGTTTCATACTTTAGTAATCTCAAACCTATGAACTTCCACGCAATATATGAGCGTGAGCCATGGACATAGCACTATGTGTGGAATAGAATATAATGGGGGGGTTACGTGGAGAAGACAAAAAAGGAGAAAGTCTCACATCAATGAGGCTAATCAATGGGCTATGGAGATGCCCACAGATTGGTGTTAATGCAAGGAGTAGGGATTGACATGCAACAGATGCACTAGAGCTATAAATGTATGAAAGCTCAATAAAAGAAACTAGTGGGTGTGCATCCAACTTGCTTTCTCACGAAGACCTAGGGCACTTGAGGAGGCCCATTGTTGGAATATATAAGCCAAGTTCTATAATGAAAAATTCCCACTAGTATATGAAAGTGATAACATGAGAGACTCTCTACTATGAAGATCATAGTGCTACTTTGAAGCACAAGTGTGGTAAAAGGATAGTAACATTTTCCCTTCTCTCTTTTTCTCTCATTTTTTTGGGCCTTCTCTTTTTATGGCCTTTCTCCTTTTTTGGGGGCCTTCTCTTTTTTATGGCCTTTTTTTATTCCTCACTTGGGACAATGCTCTAATAATGATGATCATCACACTTCTATTTATTTACAACTCAATGATTACAACTCGATACTAGAACAAAGATGACTCTATGTGAATGCCTCCGGCGGTGTACCGGGATATGCAATGAACCAAGAGTGACATGTATGAAAAAATTATGAACGGTGGCTTTGCCACAAGTACTATGTCAACTACATGATCATGCTAAGCAATATGACAATGATGAATGTGTCATGATGAACGGAATGATGGAAAGTTGCATGGCAATATATCACAGAATGGCTATGGAAATGCCATAATAGGTAGGTATGGTGGCTGTTTTGAGGAAGATATAAGGAGGTTTATGTGTGAAAGAGCGTATCATATCATGGGGTTTGGATGCACCGGCGAAGTTTGCGCCAACTCTCAATGTGAGAAAGGGCAATGCACGGTACCGAAGAGGCTAGCAAGGATGGAAGGGTGAGAGTGCGTATAATCCATGGACTCAACATTAGTCATAAAGAACTCACATACTTATTGCAAAAATCTACAAGTCATCAAAAACCTCGGCACTACGCTCATGCTCCTAGGGGGATAGATTGGTAGGAAAAGACCACCACTCGTCCCCGAACGCCAGTCATAAGGAAGACAATCAAATAACAGCTCATGTTTCAAATTTGTTGCATAACGTTTACCATACGTGCATGCTACGGGACTTGCAAACCTCAACACAAGTATTTCTCAATTTCAGAACTACTCAACTAGCATGACTTTGATATTATTACCTCCATATCTCAAAACAATCATCAAGCATCAAACTTTTCTTAGTATTCAACACACTCATAAGAAAGTTTTATTATTAATCTTGCATACGAAGCATATTAGGATTTTAAGAAAATTACCATGCTATTAAGACTCTCAAAATAATCTAAGTGAAGCATCAGGGATCAATAGTTTCTATAAAACAAATCCACCACCGTTAAAAGATATAAGTGAAGCACTAGAGCAAAACTATAAAGCTAAAAAGATATAAGTGAAGCACATATAGTATTCTATGAAATTCCAAATCATGTATGGCTCTATCAAAAGGTGTGTACAGCAAGGATGATTGTGGTAAACTAACTAGCAAAGACTCAAATCGTAAAAGACGCTCCAGGAAAAAACACATATCATGTGGTGAATAAAAATATAGCTCCAAGTAAAGTTACCGATACAAGTAGACGAAGGAGGTGATGCCTTCCGGGGCATCCCCAAGCTTTGGCTTTTAGGTGTCCTTAGATTATCTTAGTGGTGCCATGGGAATCCCCAAGCATAGGTTCTTGCCACTTATTGTTCCATAATCCATCAAATCTTTACCCAAAACTAAAAAACTTCACAACACAAAACTTAAAGTAGAAAATCTCGTGAGCTCCGTTAGCGAAAGAAAACAAAAGACCACTTCAAGGTACTATAATGAACTCATTATTTATTTATATTGGTGTTATAAATACTGTATTCCAGCTTCTATATGGATTATAAACTATTTTACTAGCCATAGATTCATCAAAATAAGCAAACAACACACGAAAAACAGAATCTGTCAAAAACAGAACAGTCTGTAGTAATTTGTAGCTAGCGCAAGATATGGAACCCCAAAAATTCTAAACTAAATTTCTGGACGTGAGGAATTTATCTATTAATCATATTAAAAAGAATTAACTAAATAGCACTTTCCAAATAAAAATTACAACAGTTCTCGTGAGCGCTAAAGATTCTGTTTTTTACAGCAAGTTCAATCAAGACTTTCCCCAAGTCTTCCCAACGGTTCTACTTGGCACAAACACTAATTAAACACAAAAAACAAAACCAAAACAGAGGATATATAATTTATTTATTACTAAACAGGAGAAAAAAAGCAAGGAACAAAAATAGAATTGGGTTGCCTCCCAACAAGCGCTATCGTTTAACGCCCCTAGCTAGGCATAACAAGCAAGATTGGATCTAGGTATTTCCATCTTTGGTAGGAAATTCTTCAATGAGGCATCTATTTCCCTTAGGAATTTCTTTCTTCTAGTGATTATCAAACTCTTAGGCACAAGATCTCAAAATTCATTTGTAGCAAGTGGTTCCTTAATGATAGCAAAAATATTGGGATGAATACTTATAGATTTAAGATCCGTAGTTTCCTTACTAGATGATTCACCCTTATTTTTACGAACATACATAAGCTTGGCCTTTTTAGTAGGAGGACTTGGAGTATTCTTTACGGTAGAAAAAGCGGTTCCCAAGTTTGTAATGATACCCTCAAGTTTATCAATTCTAGTAGAATCTAAGTTTATCTTCTCATTAACTATGGGTTCCTTTTCCTTAATATTTTTCAAAGTCATTCCTACCTTAGATCCATATTGAGTAATTTGATTGTGGATCTTTTTATCTATATTTTCCATCAATTCTATAGTAGCAACTTTATTTTCAATAATTTCAAGTCTTTGCATAACATGCTCCAAAGTTAACATAGTTCCATTAACCAAAAGAGGTGGTGAACCAAATAAATCTAACATAGCATTATAAGAATCAAAAGTATGGCTACCCTACAAATTCCCTCCGGTAATGGTATCAAGGATATATCTATACCAAGGATTAACACCTACATAAAAATTGCAGAGAAGAACTGAAGTAGATTGCTTCCTGGTAGATCTATTTTGAGCATTGCAAATTCTATACCAAGCATCTTTTAGATTTTCTCCCTCCCTTTGTTTAAAATTTAGAACTTAACGACCAGCAAACATGTGGAGGATATATGAGACTAGCCATAACGACAAGCAAACAAACTAACACACGAGCAAACAAAAAGGCAAACGGAGAAAGAGAGGGAGGATATATATAGAGAGAGAGCGAATGAAACGGCAAGGGCGAATTGGGGGGGGGGAGAGGAAAACGAGAGGCAAAAGGAAAATAATGTAATGCAGGGGATAGGGATTGTGATGGGTACTTGGTATGTTGATTTTTGCGCAGACTCCCTAGCAACGGCGGCAGAAATTCTTCTTGCTACCTCTTGAGCACTGCGTTGGATTTCCCCGAAGAGGAAGGGATGATGCAGCAAAGTAGCGTAAGTATTTCCCTCATTTTTTGTGAACCAAAGTATCAATCCAGTACGAGGCTATGCTCGAGTCCCTCATACCTACACAAAAACAATAGCTCAACGCAACCAACATGCTTAGGGGTTGTCAATCCCTTCACGGTAACTTACAAAAGTGAGATCTGATAGAGATGATAAATAATAGTTTTGGTATTGTTGGTATAAAGATGCAAAGTAAATAAAGTAAAAGCAAAGTAAAAGGAAAGCAATTATAAAGTGATGGAGATTGATATGATGAGAAAGAGACCTGGGGGCCATAGGTTTCACTAGTGGCTTCTCTCAAGAGCATAAGTATTGTACGGTGGGTGAACAAACTACTGTTGAGCGATTGACAGAATTGAGCATAGTTATGAGAATATCTAGGTACGATCATGTATATAGGCATCACGTACGAGACAAGTAGACCAAAACGATTCTGCATCTACTACTATTACTCCACTCATCGACCGCTATCCAGCACGCATCTAGAGTATTAAGTTAAAAACAGAGCAACGCCGTAAGCAAGATGACATGATGCAGAGGGATAATTTCATGCAATATGATAAAAAACCCATCTTGTTATCCTCGATGGCAATAATACAATATGTACCTTGCTGCCCCTTCTGTCACTGGGAAAGGACACCGCAAGATTGAACCCAAAGCTAAGCACTTCTCCCATGGCAAGAACAACCAATCTAGTAGGCCAAACCAAACTGATAATTCGAAGAGACTTGCAAAGATAACCAATCATACATAAAAGAGCTCATAGAAGATTCAAATATTATTCATAGATAGACTGGATCATAAACCCACAATTCATCGGTCTCAACCAACACACTGCAAAAATAAGATTACATCGAATAGATCTCCACAAGAGAGGGGGAGAACAGTGTATTGAGATCCAAAAAGAGAGAAGAAGCCATCTAGCTTCTAGCTATGGACCAGTAGGTCTGAAGTAAACTAATCACACTTCATCGAAGGGGCTTGGATGATGATGTAGAAGCCCTCCGTGATCGATGCACCCTTCAGCGGAGCTCCGGAACAGGCCCCAAGATGGGATCTCGTGGATACAAAAAGTTGCGGCGGTGGAATTAGGTTTTTGGCTCCGTCCCCGATCATTTGGGGGTACGTGGATATATATAGGAGGAAGAAGTATGTCGGTGGAGCTTTGAGGGGCCCACGAGGCAGGGGGGCGCCCTAGGGGGGGCGCCCCTACCCTCGTGACCACCTCGTGGCTTCCTTGATGGAGGGTCCAAGTCTCCTGGATCTTATCTGATGAGAAAATCACGTTTCCGAAGGTTTCATTCTATTTGGACTCTATTTGATATTCCTTTTCTTCGAAACCCTAAAACAGGCAAAAAACAACAATTCTGGGCTGGGCTTCCAGTTAATAGGTTAGTCCCAAAAATAATATAACACTACTAGGGAAAACCCTAGTAGTAGCACGGGTTTAAATCCCACTAGTAGCGCGGGCAACCACACTACCAATAAGGCGCTACAGCTATTACTTAGCAGTAGCGCGTGCAACAGGCGCTACTGCTAAGACACATAGCGGCAACGCTTGTTCTGTCCTGCGCTGCTGCTAATCTAGCTTGTTGTAGCGTGTTCCTTATCCATCGCTACTAGTACTCTTTTTTTCATTTTTAGTCTTTTTATACGATGTTATACAAATTTTGGTACAATACCAATTATGATGTTTATATCATTATGTCCATAACAGTGTGTCAAATGAAGGTGGATTAGGTTCAAGTGGAGGCAATATGTGGTGCATGTCAAAAGTATACTACTAATCCAAACTTGATCTAGTTTGGACTAGTAGTACTTTCGATGTGCACCACATGTTGCCTCCACTTGAATCAAATCCGCCAGCACAAGCTATTTAATCATCATCATAGTCATTACCACCAAAAGTATTTATTTAATCACCATAGTCATAGTGTAGCACATCATCATCTTCAAACTCATTCTAGCTAGCTAATCACCACCAACACTAGCTGCAATAGCTATCTAATCACCACCAACACTAGCTAATAATAATCATCATAGTCATTACCACGAACACTAGCTATTTAATCATTATAGTCATAGTGTAGGACATCATCATCTTCAAACTCATTTCTAGCTAGCTAATCACTCCTGCTGCTCTCTCTCAGGTAAAATAACATAAAACATGTATAGCACTCCTCCTTCATCAAGTTGGAGCATGCAGATGAAGCTGTCTCCTAATCGTGGGCTACGCTTTTGATTGCTGCTCCCTAGTACTTCTCTGCGATCATTCACAATTTTGCTCCAGTCTTTCACTATTAAGCATTCCTCGCTATTAGAAATCCTGAATGCACTAAAGTGCATTGTAGGATATCTTGGCCGTAAGCTAACAATATTCATGGTACCTTAAGTCTCGATCCAATTAGGCACAACATTCATCGGGAGTCCCTGTTGAAGAACATCGTATAGTAACATACTTAAAAAATAATGTATGCAAAAGATGAATTGAGGATAAAATAGTAAAAATCTTACCATCTTTCCTAAATAGATGTGACCGTAGTTTAGTACAAACACTATTGGTCGCACGTTTTCAGTACTAACATTTCTAAGTGCAGGAAGAAAATTTGTCTTGACAGTACCAAGATCCTGAAGCCATGAAACATAATGACTTAGCTCCTCGCAGTTTACTTCAGCCCCGGGACAGTAGTAGGTCCTATCTACCAAGCGCTGGTCACGTTTGCTTGAATGGAAATAAGCTGACAATAGCAATTAGTTGTCAACTATTTTTGAATAAACAATATCAAAGACATAAATATGGTTAAGAAACTCACATAATGGTATAACTAGAGGCATCTGCACATCGACCCAAAAGTCGGTATTACCTTCAAGATCATCTTCCGGATGAATATCAAAGCTGATAACCATATCAGGCTCAGATGCATAATTCTTGCATACTGCTCGCCAAGTTTTGCATCCAAAATAGGTGTAGTCATCTTCGTTGTATAATTTTGCGTGGAAAATATAACCATGCTCGGTCTTCAAGTAAACTTTATTTACCTCCATAGTACGACTGAAACCTATCTTATCCAAGACAAAAACTCTTGCATGGCAAGGGATACGCTAGTAGAATAGTAAAAAAATTAAATTATAAGTTGAAGCCAATGAAGGAGATGTCATGCTTAATTACAAAAAAGACTTGCCATTGTGACTTACTGTATCCACTTCAAAGTTCTCGTCTAGCTTGATGCTGAAGCGCCTATCATCATCTAGGAAGATTCCATCGCGCAGGCCGCGCTCGTCTTCGCAGTACTTGCAAATACCGAAATCCTTTTCGTCATCAGACATTTCCTATGTTCATAGTTGAAACATTAATTGAAAATCGATCGAAGACAACTACTAAGATACTCAACACACAAATCCGGGACAACTCGATATTTCCTACATATTCTGGCACAAGTCATGCCAAAATTCACAGAAAAATCTGGCATGACCTTTGCTAAAATAGGACACATCGAGCGCCTGAAATTTGCCAGAACGGAAATGAATCAACACTCCAGCAAAACATAGGCCACTCGGAGGTGTAACCTGCAAACATAATCGGCCACTTGGGCAAGCACATATCCTATTTGAGCAACGCAAGATATACACTTCAAAATATCTTATAGGACTCATATTGACATGAGCATTCAATAAGCAAAACCAAATCATAAAAAAGTAAGTATTCAAATTAGCATGCATTCAATAAGCAAAAGTAAATCATCTCATGCGTCCGTACATCATCGAATATTATCACTAATACATCCTGAATAGTATCATACATATAACATCACTAATACAACTAAAACCCTAGCACACGACGGGTATTAGTGCGGGCGGTGGACACCCATAGAGAAGGAACCATCATAAGATCATAGCTCCAGTGAGATCCCTGGAGAACCAGCCAGGTATTGGAGAACATGTGCTCCAACGCAAACAAGTGGCGACGGACGTGCACGTCCTCCTCACTGACACGGTGACGCACCACCTTCGCGGGGTCCTCGAGCCTCTGGACCGTCTCTAGCCCACGCGACCGCCACCAAAGAAGGTCCGGGTCAACGACGGGCTGCCTCACCAACCTGCGCCCCCTGGTAGGTAGCGCCTCCCAGTACCACCCTGGCGGAGGCCAGTCCCGGACATGACCCATCTGGTGACGCAGGTGTCCTCTGCCGACTCGACGACGAGGATGCGGGATAGGCATTGTCGACGTTGATGCGGGAATAATTGCTTTAACTAAAAAAGTAAACTAGTTCTATTAATTTTTGTACTAAAAATAAAATACTTGTATTAACTCAACTAGTTCAATTAAGCACTTACTATGAATAAAAATAAACTAGTTTTTACTAAAAATAAACTAGTTCAACTAGTTATATTAATTTTCTTACTATATCTACTAAACACTTACTAAAAATACTAAAAAAACTAGTTAGATTAACTCTAAAATTTAATGAACCCTAACTAATTTGATGAACTCTAAAATTTAACCCTAACTAATTTGATGAACTCTAAAATTTAACCCTAACTAATTTGATGAACTCTAAAACTAATTCTATTTAACAACTACTGCCATAATTAGCATCTAATTTGATGAACCCTAACTAATTAGATGAACTATGAAATTTAACCCTAGGAACCCTAGCTAGGCAGAAGTAGGGGAGGAGGAGGAGGGCATGCTCACTTCTGGCGCCGGCGGAGTTAGGGAGAGGGGCACACGGTGCTAATTATCAGTAGCACTTTTGTACTCGGGCGCGCTACTGATATAACTGTATATGTAGTGTGGTTTAAAACACCGTGCTGCTACTAATTAGCACCAACGTGCGTTTTTAGCCCGCGCTACTGCTTATGTTCTGTGTATAAGGTTTTCCCTAGTAGTGTAAAAGTGGAAAATAAAGCCCAATAATGTCTAAAACAGTAGCTACTATAGCATGGAGCAATAAAAAATTATAGATATGTTGGAGACGCATCACAAGTTCGCGACCTCAGTAGCTGGCATCTCCTTGGTGCTCAGCCGACACGGGTCGCGATGCCCGCTTATTCGGCTGATCAGGTGCGGCCGACTTTGGAGCGGGAGAACCCGGCGCTCAACTAAGGCGACTAGCAAGTCGGACGCCTCGAGGCCTTCGGTCTCGGTCAGCTCCTGGAGCCGTTGGATGGCGGCGGCACCGTCTGCCGATGCCGGCTTCGGCTTGTAGCACCAGCTGGCCTGGGGTTCGGCAGCTGGGCCGGCTATGTAGGCCGGCAGGTTGATGAAGTCGGCGGACGAGTCCGCGTTCTCCACGTCAAACTAGGATTGCGTGTAACACCCACGATGCATCTATATCTCCCACGTGTTGGGGCACGACATAGAGGCATAACCACATGGTAGGCATGTCGCAAGCGGGGTAATCTTTACACATCCCATGTACTGAATAAGAAAGGGATAAAGAGTTGGCTTACAATCGCCACTTCACACAATACATAAATATATCATCATCCAGAATACAATCAAGGTCCGACTATGGAACAAAAATAAAGAAAGACAACCCCAAATGCTAGATCCCCGATCGCCCCAACTGGGCTGCTCTACTGATTATCCAGAAACGAAACATAGTAATGACCCGAATCGTCGTCGAACTCCCACTTGAGTTCGGTAGCGTCCCCTGCACTGGCATCATTGACACCTTCATCTGTTTGGAAGTATTTGTGAGTCATGAGGACTCAGCAATCTCACACCCGCAAGACCAAGACTATTTAAGCTTAAGGTAGGAAAGGGGTAGTGAGGTGGAGCTGCAGCAAGCACTAGAATATATGGTGGCTAACTTACGCAAATGAGAGCGAGAAGAGAAGAAAAGCACGGTCGAGAAGCTAAAGGTGATCAAGAAGTGATCCTGAAGCTACTTATGTTCAAGCATAACACGTGACCGTGTTCTCTTCCCGGACTCCGCCAAAAAGAGACCATCATGGCTACATACGCGGTTGATTCATTTTAATTAAGTTAAGTTTAAGAAAGTTCAAAAGCCTATAGGGGTGTCCCAACTTAGCCCATCACAAGCTCTCATGGTCAACGAAGGATATTCCTTCTCCCAGGAAGACCCGATCAGACTCAGAATCCCGGTTACAAGACATTTCGACAATGGTAAAACAAGACCAGCAAAACCACCCGAATGTGCCGACAAATCCCGATAGGAGCTGCACATATCTCGTTCTCGGGGCACACTGGATAAGCAATCCGTACAACTAAAACCAACCCTCAAGTTTCCCCGAGATTGCGCTGCAAGGGGCTCTAGTTTGGACCAACACTCAGAGGAGCACTGGCCGGGGGGTTTAAAATAAAGATGACCCGTGAGTCCGCGGAACCCAAGGGAAAAAGGCATAGGTGGAAAATTGTAAAACCAAGGTTGGGCCTTGCTGGAGGAGTTTTATTCAAGGCGAACTGTCAAGGGGTTCCCATAACACCTAACCGCGTAAGGAACGCAAAACCAAGGAACATAACACCGGTATGATGGAAACTAGGGCAGCAAGAGTGGAACAAAACACCAGGCATAAGGCCGAGCCATCCACCCTTTACCAAGTATATAGATGCATTAAAGCAAACAAGATATTAATAATGATATCCCAACAATAACCATGTTCCAACATCGAACAAACTTCAACTTCACCTCCAAATAGCAATGCTATAAGAGGGGCTGAGCAAAGCGATACATAGCCAAAGAACGGTTTTCTAGGAAAGGTGTGTTAGAGGCTTGAAATGGCAATATGGGAGGCATGATATAGCAGGTGGTAGGTATCACGGCTAGCAATAGAGCGAACAACTAGAAAGCAAAGATAGAAGTGATTTCGAGGGTATGGTCATCTTTCCTACAATGTTCTCAGAGTTGCCGAAAGCTTGATCCTCGTAAGCGTAATCAACAAGTTCGTCGATCACATACTCGTCTCCCGGCTCTACCCAAAGTAAGAACACAAGCAAAGGAAACAACAATCAACCATGGTGCAATGCGCAAGCAACATGATGCAAAACATGGCAAGATATGCGAGATGTGATATGCAATGCATATGTGTGCTCTGGAATGAAAAGATTGATCAAGGCATCAACATGGAAAACCAAGTGTTCCCCTAGAAAGATGAGATTATTTCGGTCGAAATCGATATAAAGATCACCGGAATCGGATGCACGGTTTGCAAATGGCAAGCAAAACAATAATGGCACAATTATGCGATTAATAACACAATGCCACCTAGAATGCAACAAGAAACTAAGCTACTGCACTCCAATATAAGAACAAAGCACATGGCAGTGATTTACTCAAGATGCTTGACAAAAGATGAACACTTAGCTATGGCTAAATCACACCAGAGTAGGTTCAAACAAGCATGGCAAAAGCGCAAAACATCTGGAAGCCAGGTTTAGAGCAAGCAAACAACATGCTACTGGAACAAATCATATCAAACAAAGGCATGGCATGAATTTACTAAATGCATATATTAAAAGTCCCTTACTGATCAAGAGCCAAAAAGGCACAGAAGATATGATGGCACCATGTAAACATATCAAGTTTCGTTAACAAATTCAGAGGTCGATTAAGACATGCTAGGGCACCCACCTTTGCGAGCTCGATTCACTCACCATAATGCATTGCATGACAAGATAAGCATAATATAAGAAAGAAGACATGTTCTTGAAGCTAAACATGGCAAGAAAAAGTTTATAGCATGCATGGATCAACTACAACATCCATGGCAAAATTGATTAACTTGTAAACAATCTGCCAGGAACATTTTATAGCAAAAGTAGATCAAGATTAAGACATGCTAGGGCACTCCATCAATGCAACCAGGGGCATGGATGGATAGAACATAACCATGTGTACAAATCATCCTTACTGAAGATACTCAAAACAAGCATTGATCTCATGTAGCATCATGGATACATGGCATAAAAATAACAACACATCAAGGACTTTGCAAAATCCTAAGTCCCTGAAATCAACAATATCAAGAAGGCTACTTTGCATGCTTGTGCTAGTCACCACAAACATCACAAAAATACATGGAAAGCACCCCTGTAAAGATGGCATGGCATAGACCAAAACACATGTAGAGCTCATGTTCATATGAAGCACACACCAAATGTGACAAAAATGACAAATCATCATACTCTGATAAGAAACAACACTTAACAATTTATAGCACTCTTGCATCAATGATTTGGACATCAAGATGGACTCAAACAAGCATGTCACAATGGAACAAAATGAAGAGCACATCACGATGAACATTTTGATATATTGCACGCACAAAACGGAGCAGCACACATGAAGTTATGGCATGATGAACATGGTCTGAAAATGTGAGGGGAGAAGGACTTGGCAATGAAAACAACCTCCGGATGGATCTAGGTTTGACTGGCACGCGGATCGAGGACTCGCCGGAATGGTGCCGGAGGAGCCGCCGGAGAGGAGGGAGACGATGTGGTGGCGAGATACGCCCGGATCCTCGCCGGATTTGGCCGAGGAAGAGGAGGAGGCGGTGGGGCACGCTGTTGCCGCGGAGGTCGGCGCGGTTCGGAGGAGCCGCGGGCGCCGGCGGGCAGACGCGCGGGCCGGAGAGGGCCCGCCCCGGGCCTCGGCGGGCCGGCGCGGGGGGGCGGGGATGTGGGCGCGGGTGACATGGCGGCCCTGGATTTGCCGCGGGCGGCAGTGGGTGTAACACCCGGGATGTAATTTACCTTATATGTACTCCAACTCTTGCCATTTTCGGCGCTAAGTTATTTTATTTTCCTCGGGTTCGGGTTTTTGTCTTCGTGTGTAGTGTCCTTTGTCATGCATCTCATATCATGTCATCATGTGCATTGCATTTGCATACGTGTTCGTCTCATGCATCCGAGCATTTTCCCCGTTGTCCGTTTTGCACTCCGGCGCTCCTATGTCCTCCGGTGGTCCTTTCTACCTCTTTTCATGTGTGGGTGTTAAAAATTTCCGGTTTACTACCGGTAGACCGCCTGTCAAGTTTTGTGCCATTTGGACTTCGTTTGATACTCCAATGGTTAACCGAGGAACCGAGAAGGCCTCGTGTGTGTTGCAGCCCAACACCTCTCCAAAGTGGCCCAAAACCCACCTAAACCCTCTCCATAGTCTCGGTCGTTCGATCATGATCGCGTGGCCGCAAACCGTGCTCAATTTGAAGCCTCCTAGCTCCTCCTATGTATAAATAGGTCCTCCCACTTCAAATCCCAGGTCATTTCAACCGTAAACCTAGTCTCCTTCCACCTCCAGCCGCCGGACGCGTCCGACCAGGCCGGACACGTCTGCCCCGCTCCCCCCGTCCAACCACCGCTCGCCACATGTCCCGCAGGAGCCCCACATCGCCGCCCAACCGCACCGGCCCGCCAGGCCCGGCACCAGCCCCCGCAGCCCGCTCCGCGCCCACCGCCGCCCGCTTGCCCGGCTCGCCCGCGCGCCGCCCAGCCGACTCCAGCCCGCCGCCGCACTGTTCGCTGCGCCGCCCCGCTCCGCCTCGACGCCGGCGGCCGCCGACTCGCTGTACCGCCGACTGACGCGCGCCGCCCGGAGTTCCCCTCGTCGCCCCGCCGCCTCCTCTCGCCAACGCCGCCCAGATCCGGTCGGCTCCGCCCACCCCGGCCTCCTCCGGTCACTTCTCCGGTGGAGATCCGGCGAGACCTGCCGCCGCCTTGAAGTCCGTGCCCGATCTGGATCCGGTGCTACAGTAAACCCTAGGGGTTGACCTCGTTTCCCCCCAAGTCTGTATTATTTTTAGCATTGTTCATCGCATCGTAACTCCACATCCATAGCTCCGATTTGCGCGTATATCATATCAAAATGTTTGTCTCAGAGAGTACATCATTTCATCTCATTGCATCATTTTCATTTGAGCTCATATTGATGCCCGAAATGCTGTTGGAAGAGGGCAATCTGATATAATTGTCAGATCTGTTTCATCAAATAGCTATTTGTCATTTTTGCCATGATTAATGTGTGCATGATATGCTCCTGAGCTCTACATGAGTTTTGCTATATGCCATGCCCTCTTTGCAGAGGTACTTACCATGTATTTTTGTGACATGTGTGGTGACTAGTACAAGCTTGCAAAGTAGTGCATTTGTTAATGCTGATTTCAGGGACATAGAATTTCTCTAAGTCCTTGTCCTGATTTTTTCATTATGCCATATGTTCATGTTATTTCCTAGTGATCCGTGCCTCTTTTGAGGATGACCAGTAAGGATGATTTGGAACATTGTGGTGCTCTATCCATCCATGTATTTGTTTGCATTTATGGAGCACCCTAGCTTGAGTCAATTGACTTCTACTTTTGCTATTTCGTGAATCCTGGCAGATTGTTGACTTGTTAGCGATTTTTCGGAGGATGTTGCTAGTGATCCGTGCATGCTATGTGGTTGTTCTTGCCATGTCTAGCTTCTATTATATGTATTCTTAATGGGTGTATGCTTAGTTTGTCATGCCTTGCTCTGTAGTGAGTGCATCGAGCTCGTGAACATGCCTACTCGTTAATAGATTTGCATGCTCCAGTTTTTCACTAAGTCTGTAATATGATTATGTTTCTGCCATGTTCGCATGCTTACAATTGTATTTTCTAATCCCTTTTGGCTCAAGGTCACTAAGGGACTTTTGTTAAGTGCTTTGAGTAGCTTCGTGTCATGCCTTGCTTTGCCATGTTAAGTTCCTGTAGCACATAGTTTTCATGCTCTAAATTGTGCTACCTGATGTTAAATTCCAGACTTGTGTTAATTTCACTAAGTCTGAAACCTGTTATCAATTGCACTTTTGCCATGCTTATTTGAACCTGTTAATGGATGAATTGGCCATAGCTCAGTGTTCATATTTTGTCAAGCATCATGAGTGGATCCCTGCCATGTATTTTTTTTTTCATGTTTGAATGTTGTAGCATAATTATCTTGATGCATTTAGATGGCTACTTGCTGATTATCGCAGACCGGTGCCATATTTGTTTTGCTTGCCATTTCCAAACCGTGCATCCGATTCCGGTGATCTTTATATCGATTTCAACCGAAATCACCTCACCTTTCCAGTGGAACTCTTGGATTTTCATGTTGAGGCCAGGTTCAATCATTCCTTGTAAAATCTTGCATATGCATCACATACCGCATCCCGCATAGCATACCATGTTTGCATCATGTTGTTCGAGCTTTGCACGTGGTTGATTGTGTTCCTTTTGCTTGTTTGTCTTGTTTGGGTAGAGCCGAGAGACGAGTTCACTAATGAGGAGCCCGTTGAGTTTGCTTACGAGGATCAAGTCAACTCTGACAACTTTGTAGGCAAGATGATCATACCCTCGAAATCACTTCTATCTTTGCTTGCTAGATGCTTGCTCTTTTGCTATGCCTATGGTACGATACCTACCACTTGCTTATCATGCCTCCCAAATTGCCATGTCAAACCTCTAACCCACCATGTCCTAGCAAACCGTTGATTGGCTATGTTAACGCTTTGCTCAGCCCCGCTTATAGCGTTGGTAGTTGCAGGTGAAGATTGGAGATCGTTCCTTGTTGGAACATTGTTTATTGTTGGGATTATCACCATATTATCTTGTTATCTTAATGCATCTATATACTTGGTAAAGGGTGGAAGGCTCGGCCTTTTGCCTAGTGTTTTGTTCCACTCTTGCCTCCCTAGTTTCTGTCATATCGGTGTTATGTTCCCGGATTTTGCGTTCCTTATGCGATTGGGTGATAATGGGAACCCCTTAATAGTTCGCCTTGAATAAAAATCCTCCAGCAATGCCCAACCTTGGTTTTACCATTTGCCACCTAGCCTCTTTTTCCCTTGGGTTTCTAGAGCCCATGGGTCATTTTATTTAAACCCCCCCGGGCCAGTGCTCCTCTGAGTGTTGGTTCACCTGGTCAGCCGCCGGTGGCCACCAGGGGCAACTCTGGGCTGGCCTACTGGAAGTTTGGACAATCTAAGTGTGCCCTGAGAACGAGATATGTGCAGCTCCTATCGGGATTTATTGGCACACTCGGGCGGTGTTGCTGGACTTGTTTTACCATTGTCGAGGATGTCTTGTAGAACCGGGATGCCGAGTCTGATCGGAATGTCTCGGGAGAAGGAATATCCTTCGTTGACCGTGAGAGCTTGTGATGGGCTAAGTTGGGACTCCCCTGCAGGGATTTGAACTTTCGAAAGCTGTGCCCGCGGTTACGGGCAGATGGGAATTTGTTAATGTGTGGTTGTAGATAACATGAAACTTAACTTAATTAAAATGAATCAACCACTTGTGTAACCGTGATGGTCTCTTCTCGGCGGAGTCTGGGAAGTGAACACGGTGTTGGAGTAATGTTTGACGTAGGTTGTTCTAGGATCACTTCTTGATCATAGTTCTTCGTTCGTGCTTTGCCTTCTCTTCTTGCTCTCTTTTGCGAATAGGTTAGCCACCATATATGCTATTCGCTTGCTGCAACTCCCCATATTACCTTGCCTTACCTATAAGCTTAAATAGTCTTGATCGCGAGGGTGCGATATTGCTGAGTCCCCGTGACTCACAGTTTACTTCCAAACCAGATGTAGGGACCCATGATTCCGTTCTAGATGATGCGCTTGAGCTCATGTGGGAGTTCGACGAAGACTCTCGCCGTTACTAAGTGTCTTTCCCAGATGATCAGTAGAGGTGCCCAGCTGGGGCAATCGGGACCGTGTCGCTTGTTGGGGTTGATCTTTTATTTTGGTACCGTAGTCGGACCATGAGTGTATTGGATGATTGTAATGTTATTCATGTATTTGTGTGACGTGGCGAGTGTAAGCCAACTATGTACCTTTTCCCCTATTATCTATTTACATGGGTTGTTGTGAAGATTACCTTACTTGCGACATTGCTTTCAATGCGGTTATGACTCTAAGTCGTGCTTCGACACGTAGGAGATATAGCCGCATCGAGGGCGTTACAAGTTGGTAATCAGAGCCTTCCCCGACCTTAGGAGCCCCCCTTCTTGATCGAATAGCTGGTGATGTTGAGTCTAGAAAAATGTTTTGAGTCATTTAGGAATTATATATCGGAGATTTAGGACTTCTTTTTACTCCCCAGTCCCTTCATCCCTCTGGCAAGGCCTCCTGATGTAGAGTTTTGACTCTTCTCTTCTAAAATTTCACTAACTTTTTTTTAGGATCACGCGGGTATCTTGGAATTGTTCCGATGGTTTTGTGACGAGAACATTGTTCTTGGTGCCTCCTGTCATTTAGGGGTTGTGGCTGTGTCCCGGGGAGTTGAGCTCCGAGGTGTTGTCATCACAATTCTATCGTTGCGGTTCTGGAATACCTGAGTTTAGGTTCGCTGACATCGAAAATCTATTTTATGCAGTTGTTGGTGAGATAACCTCGACGCCACCCAGTACTGGGGCGGGAGTTCGGGAGTATTGCCATAACTTGTATAACGGATGCTTTTCGAAGGTTGAGGTAGACGATTTCCGAAGTTTTTTTCAGTTATGTGTTAAACGATGGATACAGCTGGATGTAGGATTTGCTAGAATTGGGTGAGATATTATGCTTCCCCTGTATCCCCAACACTTGATTGCATAATCGGAAAGGTTCTGGAGTTTCATAGGTGGGAATTCTTGTAGCTCTAGTTCTTCTTCCATGGATATTTGGTTTGAGACTGGGTGATCCTATACTGAGTATTCGTTCTTGTTCTGTACCTTGTTGTTTTTTCTTCTACCTCAATTCTAAGTGGCTTCTCAATTTATGGATATGTGACCATTTCAAGTGGAATGCATTCGTTCATTTTGTTCGGATGTGAAGACTATAAGTTGCAATTTCAACCCGTTTAATTCATCTTCAATATTTGTTTGTCAATGTGCTAATGGATGCAAACCTCTTCAGGATGGCTCCTCCAACGCGCACGACTCCGAATCCTGATCCGCCACCACCACCTCCACCTCCGGAGGCATGGCAAGATGTGATGGCCGCTACCAATGCAAACACGCAGCTGATCATGCAACTTCTTCAAGAGCGCAACCAAGCGAACCAGGGCCAAGGCAACAATCAGAATCACTTTCCTACACTCAACCAGTTCCTTGCTAACCAGCCAAAGACCTTCAGCAATTGTGTTGAGGAAACAGACGCTGATGATTGACTCGTGGACATATGCAAGCATTTCGAGTGCAGTAACGTCAGGCCTGAGGACTTTGTCAAGTTCACTTCCTTCCAACTCAAAGACCAAGCTGCAGAATGGTTTCAGCAGTACAAAGATTCCAGAGGAGGCCGTGTGATTACATGGGATGAATTCCATCATGACTTCAAAGCTCATCACATTCCTCAGAGCGTGGTTGAAAGTAAGCGTGAGGAATTCCGCAACCTAAAACAAGGCTCTATGTCTATCTACGAGTACAACAAGATGTTTCAGAAGCTCGCCCGTTTTGCTAAGCAAGATGTCCCTGACGAGAAGAGCATGATATACTAGTTCAGGGGTGGTCTCAGAGAAGAAATCCAGCTAGCTCTTGTCCTCTTTGAGCCCAAGAGGTACGATGAGTTTTACAACATGGCAATGACGCAAGAGACTGCTCAACTGAAGTACGATGCTTCCAAGAAGCGAGTCAGAGATGCTACTCCTTCTTCCTCAACTCAAGTGGCTAAGCAGCAGAAGTATTGGCTTCCTCCTCCTCCATTCCGTCAGCCTTATCAGTAGAAGAGCAAAGGTGGCAGTGGATCTTCCCACCCACCAAACCCTGGCTTTCAGAACAAGACTTCTTCTCAAGCTCCAAGATCGAGTGCTCCGTATCACCATCCGCTTTCAGAGGTCACGTGCAACAAGTGCCAACAGAAGGTTCACTATGCCAACAAATGCTTCAATCAGAGGCGTCTCCCTCCTCCTCCTCCTGTGAGACCGGCAAGTACAGCTGTGGTCAAACATAACCCCAAGCACGCCAAGGTCAACTTGATGAATGCAGCTCAGGCAGAGGACTCGTCAGATGTCATCATGGGTAACCTTCCTGTTAACAATGTTCCTGCAAAAGTACTTTTTGACACTTGTGCATCACATTGTTTGATCTCGAGACCTTTTGCATCTAAGCATGAGTTGTCTTCTCATGCTTTGCATAAACCGTTAGCAGTTGTCTCACTGGTAAATGTTTGCTCGCAAACTACGAGATTCCGGATATTTATATCATGATGGGTGACTTCAAGTTTCTAGCTTCTCCAATGGTCCTTGGTAACTCGGATATTTATCTTATTCTTGGAATGCACTGGATTTTGAAGCACAAGGCTCAGCTTGATTGTGCTGCCAGGCAGATTCAGTTGACTCATTCGTCTGAGGATGTAATTGTCTTTGCCACTCGGGATAATACAATCCGTCTATTTTCTCTCAATAAGAAGGGTGAACTGGATGCCATCTCTCAAATTCCAGTCGTTTGCGAATATCAAGACGTCTTTCCAGAAGAGCTTCCAGGAATGCCTCCGCACCGGCCAGTTGAATTCGTCATTGATCTTGAGCCTAGCATGGAGCCTGTTTGCAAACGTCCTTACAAGCTTGGACCTGAAGAGTTTAAGGAGCTAAAGAAGCAACTCAATATTCAAGAGCGAATGGGGCTCATCCGACCTAGTTCTTCTCCGTGGGGTTGTGGAGTTCTTTTTGTGAAGTAGAAGGATGGAACGGACCGACTTTGTGTTGACTACTATCCATTGAACAAGAAGACTATCAAGAACAAGTACCCACTTCCCAACATCAATGAACTGTTCAAACAACTCAAAGGTGCTCAAGTATTCTCCAAGCTTGATCTCCGTATGGGCTATCACCAAATTCGAATCCGTGAGCAAGATATCCCCAAGACGGCGTTCAGAACAAGCTATGGTTCATATGAATACACTCTCATGTCTTTTGGCCTCGTCAACGCTCCTACGACCTTCTCTCGCATGATGAACTTCATCTTCAACGCCTACAAAAATGACTTTGTCTTGGTCTACCTCGATGACATTCTGGTCTTTTCGAAGAACAAGGAAGATCATGTCAAGCACTTGCGTTTGGTGCCCAATAAGCTCAGAGAGCATCAGTTCTACGCCAAGTTCTCAAAGTGCGAGTTTTGGCTCGATGAGGTTCTCTATCTTGGGCATATCATCTCTGCCAAGGGCATAGCGGTGAATCCTGAGAAGGTGTCTGCAATTGTGAATTGGGAACCACCTCAGAACGTGAAGCAACTCCACAGCTTCCTTGGTCTCGCAAGCTACTGTCGAAGGTTCGTTGAGAACTTTTCAAAGATCGCAAAGCCTCATTCAAACCTTCTCCAGAAACACGTCAAGTACGTTTGGTCTCCTGGATGTGACATCACTTTCAACACTTTGAAAGAGAAATTAGTCACTGCTCTAGTTCTGACTCCTCCTGATGAATCCAAACCGTTCGAGGTCTTCTGTGATGCCTCTCTTCAAGGTCTTGGTGCACTGTTGATGCAAGAGAAGAATGTTGTGGCTTATACCTCTCGCCAGTTGAAGCCCAACGAGAAGAACTACCCCACTCATGACCTCGAGCTGGCGGTAGTTATGCATGCTCTTTTGACTTGGAGACATCTCTTATTGGGAAGAAAAGTGGACATCTTCACTGACCACAAGAGTCTCAAATACATCTTCACTCAGCCTAATCTCAACCTCAGGCAGACTCGTTGGGTCGAAATGATTCAAGAGTATAATCCGAGTATCGAGTATACTCCAGGCAAGGCCAATGTGATTGCTGCCGCTTTGAGCAGGAAGGCTTACTGCAACAGTCTGATTCTCAAGCCTTACCAACCCGAGCTTTGTGAAGCTTTCCGCAAACTCAATCTGCAAGTTGTTCCTCAAGGGTTCCTCGCGAACCTTCAAGTCTCTCCTACTTTGGAAGACCAGATCCGCGAGGCTCAACTTCTTGATGATGTGGTGAAGAAGGTGAAGATTGGGATTGCCAAGAGTCAACCAATGAACAAGTGCTATCTCCTTGATGACAAGGATACTCTCTTCTTCGAGGATCGCATTGTTGTGCCTAAAGGTGACCTTCGTAAAGTCATTATGAATGAGGCTCACAATTCACTCTTCTCCATCCACCCTAGGAGTACGAAGATGTACCAGGACCTCAAGTAGGCTTATTGGTGGACTCGAATGAAGCGCGAGATTGCTCAGTTCGTGAATGAATGTGATGTCTGCAGAAGAGTGAAGGAAGAACACCAACGACCAGCTGGTCTCCTCCAACCTCTTGCCATTCCAGAATGGAAGTTTGACCACATTGAGATGGACTTCGTGGCTGGGTTTCCAAAGTCCAAGCGTGGCGATGATGCTATATTCTTTGTCATCGACAAACTCACTAAAGTGGCTCACTTTCTGCCTATCTAAGAGTCTATCAGTGTAGCTCAATTGGCGGAGGTGTATACCTCTCGGATTGTCTCTCTGTATGGCATTCCACAGTTGATTTCTTCAGACCGTGGCAACATCTTTACCTCCATGTTTTGGGATTCTTTTTCAGAAGGCCATGGGCACCAACATCCGCTTCAGCACACCTTTTCATCCTCAAACTAGCGGTCAAGTCAAGCGTGTCAATCAGATTCTCGAAGATATGCTCAGGTCTTGCCTTATGTCTTCCGGTAGGAAGGGGAAGATTGTCTTCCATATGCCGAGTTTTCCTACAACAACAGTTTTCAAGCAAGTTCGGGCAAGGCCCCATTCAAAATTCTCTATGGCAGGAAGTGTCGTACTCCTCTTAACTGGTCAGAGACCGGTGAATGTCAACTACTTGGTAATGACTTGATCACAGAGGCAGAGGAAATGTGCAAAGTCATTCATGATAACCTCAAAGCAGCGCAATCGCGCCAGAAGAGCTACTATGATAGTAAGCATCGTGATTTGGCTTTCGAGATCGGAGACCATGTTTACCTCCCCGTCTCTCCAATGAAAGGTACTCGTCGCTTCGGTATCAAAGGGAAGCTTGCCCCTAGATACGTGGGTCCTTTCAAGATCTTGTAACACCCCGGATGTAACTTTCCCTATTTGTTCTCCAACTCTTGCCGTTTCCGGCGTTAAGTTATATTTATGTTTCTCGGGTTCGGGTCTTTGTCTCTGTGTGTTGTTGTCTTTGTCATGCATCTCATATCATGTCATCATGTGCATTGCATTTGCATACGTGTTCGTCTCATGCATTTGAGCATTTTCCCCGTTGTCCGTTTTGCATTCCGGCGCTTCGTTCTCCTCCATTGGTCATTTCTAGCTTTCTTTCATGTGTGGGGATTAAACATTTCCGGATTGGACCGAGACTTGCCAAGTGGCCTTGGTTTACTACCGGTAGACCGCCTGTCAAGTTTCGTACCATTTGGACTTCGTTTGATACTCCAACGGTTGACCAAGGGACCGAAAAGGCCTTGTGTGTGTTGCAGCCCAACACCCCTCCAATTTGACCCAAAACCCACCAAACTCTGCTCCATGTCCTAGAGCGTTCGATCACGATCGCGTGGCCGAAAACCGCACCTCATTTGGACTCTCCTAGCTCCACTTATGCCTATAAATAGACCCCCCGTTTTTCGGATCTTCTCCTCCCACGAAACCCTAAAAAAATCCCCTCGCGCCGGCCGGACATTGTCCGACCCGGCCGAACGTGTCCTACACCGCCCGCCGCCGCCAATCAAGCCGCGCCACGTGGCAGCCACCACCTCGCCGCCGCCGCAGGCCGGGGAGCCCGAAGCCGGCCCCCGTGGCCTGTCTTCTTCGCCCCGCCTCCCGGCTCCTCCCGCGAGCGCCCCGCCGCCCCGCCACTCGACTCCGGTGGCCGGAGCTCCGCCGCCTCCCTCCACGGCGAGCGCCGCCCCCCGCGGCCACCCTCGCCGCCCCGGCCTTCTTCTCCCTCGCCGGCGATCTCCACCGGCTCCAGCGCCGGTCGTCCTCGGCTTCCGCGCCGACCAGTGAACAGTGCAGCACCGCGCCTCGGTTTCCGTGCTAACCCTAGATCCAGATCCAGAGGTTGTTTTTTTTGCTAAGTCCCTAGATTTTTTTCTCCATATGCTCATGTTCGAGGCCCAGTAACTTTGCATCCGTAGCTCCGATTTGGGCATATAGCATATCAAAATGTTCGCCTCGATTAGTACATCATTTCATTCCATTGCATCATTTTTATGTGAGTTCATCTTGATGCCCGAAATGCTGTTAGAAGGAGGCTTCGTGAGTTAATTGTCAGATCTGCTAGTTCATCTTAGACTTTTGTCTTTTTTGGCATGATTATTGTGTGCATGATATGCCTGTGAGTCCTTCATATGTTTTGTTAAGGATTTTGTCTTCTTTCCAGAGGTGCAACCCATGCATTTTTGTGATGTGTGTGGTGACTTGTGCAATCTTGCAAAGTGAGGCACCCGGTAAATCTGTTTTCAGGGACTTAGTTGTTTTCACTAAGTCTGGGATTATTTAGTTCATGATGTTCTTGCTGTTTTCTAGTGATCCGTGCCTCTTTTGAGGATGATCAGTAAAGGAGTTTTGTTAATCTTGTTATGCTCTATCCATCCATGTCTTTGTTTGCAATTATGGAGCACCCTAGCTTGAGTCAATCGAGCTCTACTTTTGCTTCGTTGTGAATCTGGGCAGATCGTCAACTTGTTTGCGATTTTGCCGATGTTATTATAATTGATCCGTGCATGCTATGCCATTGTTCTTGCCATGTCTAGCTTGTATTTTGTGCCTTATTTAAGGATGTATGCTTGTCTTGCCATGACATGCACCGTGGTGAGTGCATCGAGCTCATAAACATGCCTTCATGAGTTATGTTTCAGCATGTCCCAGTTTCCACTAAGTCTGAAAACTGGTTATGTTTTTGCTATGTTCATGTGCTTGTTAGTATATTTTGTGATCCCTTTTGGCTCAAGGTCACTAAGGGACTTTTGTTAAGCTTGTTGAGTAGCTCCATGCCATGTCTTTCTTTGTCATGTTCAGATCCTGTAGCATGTTGTTTTGTTGCTCCGAAGAGGGCTATATGATCTGAAATTCCAGACAAGTGTTAATTTCACTTAGTCTGAAATCTGTTTTGCATTTAGGTTTTTGCCATGCTTGTTCGAACCTGTTAGTGGATGAATTGGCCGTAGCTCAGTGCTAGACTTTTGTTAAGCATCTTGTGTGCATCCCTGCCATGTATTTTGTTGTCATGTTTGGTGGCTGTAGCATGTTCATCTCATTGCATTTAGATGCCTACTTGCAGTAAATCGCAGACCAGTGTCATTTTTGAATCGCTTGCCATTTCCAAACCGTAACTCCGATTCCGGCATTCTTTATATCGTTTTCAAGCGATTCATCTCATCTCTCCAGTGGCACACTTGGTTTTCCAAGTTGAGGCCAGGTTCATGCATTTCCTGTCATATCTTGCATTTTGCATCCCGCATCACATCCCGCATAGCATATCATCTTTGCGTCGTGTTGTTTGAGTTTGCACGTGGTTGGTTGTATCCTTGTTGCTTGTTTGTCTTGTTTGGATAGAGCTGGGAGACGAGTTCGCTAACGAGGAGCCCGTTGAGTTTGCTTTCGAGGATCTAGTCAACTCTGACAACTGTGCAGGCAAGATGATCACACCGTCGAAATAACTACTATCTTTGCTATGCTAGTTTGCTCGCTCTTTTGCAATGCCAATGCTACGATGCCTACCACTTGCTTGAAATCCTCCTAAATTGCCATGTCAAACCTCTAACCCACCATTGTCCTAGCAAACCGTTGATTGGCTATGTTACCGCTTCGCTCAGCCCCTCTGATAGCGTTGCTAGTTGCAGGTGAAGATTGGAGGCCGTTCCTCGTTGGAACATCATTTATTTACTTGTTGGGATATCATTATATTGCTATGTTATCTTAATGGATCTATATACTTGGTAAAGGGTGGAAGGCTCGGCCTCTCGCCTAGTGTTTGGTTCCACTCTTGCCGCCCTAGTTTCCGTCATATCGGTGTTATGTTTCCGGATTTTGCGTTCCTTACGCGGTTGGGTTATAATGGGAACCCCTTGATATTTCGCCTTCATTAAAGCTTGTCCAGCAATGCTCAACCTTGGTTTTACCATTTGCCACCTAGCCTTTTCTTTCCCTTGGGTTCTGCAGACTCAAGGGTCATCTTATTTTAACACCCCCCCCCCCCCCGGGCCAGTGCTCCTCTGAGTGTTGGTCCACCTGTCAGCTGCAGGTGGCCACTAGGGGCAACTCTAGGCTGGCCTACCCGTACCTAAGACAATCTGAGTGTGCCCTGAGAAAGAGATATGTGCAGCTCCTATCGGGATTTGTCGGCACATTCGGGCGGTGTTGCTGGTCTTGTTTTAACCTGTCGAAGTGTCTTGAATTACCGAGATACCGAGTCTGATCGGAACGTCTTGGGAGGAGGTTTATTCCTTCCTTGACCGTGAGAGCTTGTAATGGGCTAAGTTGGGACTCCCCTGTAGGGAATTGAACTTTCGAAAGCCGTGCCCGCGGTTATGGGCAGATGGGAATTTGTTAATGTCCGGTTGTAGATAACTTGAACCTTAATTGTTTAAAATGAATCAACTGAGTGTGTTGCCGTGATGGCCTCTTCTCGGTGGAGTCCGGGAAGTGGACACGGTGTTGGAGTAATGTTTGCGCAGGTTACTCTCTAGACTCTCGCTCGCGCTTTGCCTCCTCTTCTCGCTCTCTTTTGCGTATAAGTTAGCCACCACATATGCTAGTCGTTTGCTGCAGTTCCACATATATATTGCCTTACCCTTCCTATAAGCTTAAATAGTCTTGATCGCGAGGGTGCGAGATTGCTGAGTCCCTGTGGCTCACAGATTACTATTACACCAGATGCAGGGCCTGATGATTCCGCTCCAGGAGACGCGTGTGAGCTCAAGTGGGAGTTCGACGAAGACTCTCAACGGTACTATGTTTCTTTTCCCGACGATCAGTAGTGGTGCCCAGTTGGGGGTGATTGGGACCGTGTCGCATGTTGGGTTCTCTTTTATTTTGGCGCCGTAGTTGGGCCATGAGTGTTTTGGATGATGTAATGTTATTTATGTACTTGATTGATGTGGCGAGTGTAAGCCAACTATGTTCTCCCCTTATTTATTCATATTACATGGGATGTTGTGAAGATTGCCTAACTTGCGACATATGCCTTCAATGCGATTATGTCTCTAAGTCGTGCCTCGACACGTGGGAGCTATAGTCGCATCGAGGGTGTTACAGATCGTCAGCAAGAGAGGCGATCTCGCCTATCAACTCGAGCTTCCTCCCAACTTTGCAAACGTGCACGACGTGTTCCATGTCTCTCAGCTCCGCAAGTGCTTCAAGACTCCTGACCACACTGTCAACTTCGAAGACACTGATCTCCAAGAAGACCTCTCCTATCGTGAGCACCCAGTTGCTATTCTTGAAGAGACTGAACGCAAGACTCGCAATAAGTCAATCAAATTCCTCAAAGTCAAGTGGTCACACCATTCCGACCGTAAAGCCACCTGGGAACGCAAGGACCACCTCCGTTCTGAGTACCCGAAGTTTTTCCAGTCCTAGATCTCGGGACGAGATCTTTTCGTAGTGGTGGAGTGTTGTAACACCCCGGATGTAATTTACCTTATATGTACTCCAACTCTTGCCATTTCCGGTGCTAAGTTATTTTATTTTCCTCGGGTTTGGGTTTTTGTCTCCGTGTGTAGTTGCCTTTGTCATGCATCTCATATCATTTCATCATGTGCATTGCATTTGCATACATCTTCGTCTCATGCATCCGAGCATTTTCCCCGTTGTCCGTTTTGCATTCCGGCGCTCCTATGTCCTCCGGTGGTCCTTTCTACCTCTTTTCATGTGTGGGCATTAAACATTTCCGGATTGGACTGAGACTTGTCATGCGGTCTTGGTTTACTATCGGTAGACCGCCTGTCAAGTTTCGTGCCGTTTGGACTTCATTTGATACTCCAGTTGTTAACCGAGGAACCGAGAAGGCCTCGTGTGTGTTGCAGCCCAACACCTCTCCAAAGTGGCCCAAAACCCACCTAAACCCTCTCCATAGTCTCGGTCGTTTGATCACGATCGTGTGGCCGCAAACTGTGCTCAATTTGGAGCCTCCTAGCTCCTCCCACTCCAAATCCCGGGTCATTTCAACGCTAAACCTAGTCTCCTTCCACCTCCAGCCGCCGAACGCATCCGCCCAGGCCGGACACGTCCGCCCCACTCGCCCCGTCCAACAACTACTCGCCACGTGTCCCGCGGGAGCCCCACATCGCCGCCCGACCGCGCCGGCCTACCAGGCCCAGCGCCGGCCCCCGCAGCCCGCTCCGCGCCCGCCGCCGCCTGCTTCCTCGGCTCGCCCGCGCGCTGCCCAGCCGACTCCGCCCCGCCGCCGCACTGTTCGCCGCGCCACCCCGCTCTGCATCGACGCCGGCGGCCGCCGACTCGCCGTACCGCCAACTACCGCGCGCCGCCTGGAGTTCCCCTCGTTGCCCTACCGCCTCCTCTCGCCAGCGCTGCCCGGATCCGGCCGGCTCCGCCCACCCCGGCCTCCTCCGGTCACTTCTCCGGCGGAGATCCGGCGAGACCCGCCGCCGCCTCGAAGTCCGTGCCGATCTGGATCCGGTGCTACAGTAAACCCTAGGGGTTGACCTCGTTTTCCCCCAAGTCTGCATTATTTTTAGCATTGTTCATCGCATCATAACTCCGCATCCGTAGCTCCGATTTGCGCGTGTAGCATATCAAAGTGTTCATCTCAGAGAGTACATCATTTCATCTCACTGCATCATTTTCATTTGAGCTCATATTGATTCCCTAAATGCTGTTGGAAGAGGGCTATGTGATATAATTGTCAGATCTGTTTCATGAAATAGCTATTTGTCATTTTTGCCATGATTAATGTGTGCATGATATGCTCCTGAGCTCTACAGGAGTTTTGTGATATGCCATGCCCTCTTTACAGAGGTACTTACCATGTATTTTTGTGATATGTTTGGTGACTAGCACAAGCTTGCAAAGTAGTGCATTCGTTAAGGCTGATTTCAGGGACTTATGCCATATGTTCATTATGCCATATGTTCATAAAGTCCTTGTCCTGATTTTGTCATTATGCCATATGTTCATGTTGTTTCCTAGTGATCCATGCCTCTTTTGAGGATGATCAGTAAGGATGATTTGTTAACATTGAGGTGATCTTTCCATCCATGTCTTTGTTTGCATTTATGGAGCACCCTAGCCTGAGTCAATCGAGCTCTAATTTTGCTATTTCGTGAATCCTGGCAGATTGTTGACTTATTAGCGATTTTCCCGAGGATGTTGCTAGTGATCCGTGCATGCTATGTGGTTGTTCTTGCCATGTCTAGCTTCTATTATATGTATTCTTGATGGGTGTGTGCTTAGTTTGTCATGCCTTGCTCTGTAGTGCGTGCATCAAGCTCATGAACATGCCTACTCGTTAACAGATTTGCATGATCCAGTTTTTCACTGTCTGTAATATGATTATGTTTTTGCCATGTTCGCATGCTTGCAATTGTATTTTTTGACGCCTTTTGGCTCAAGGTCACTAAGGGACTTTTGTTAAGTGGTTTAAGTGCTTCGTTTCATGCCTTGCTTTGCCATGTTAAGTTCCTGTAGCATATAGTTTTCATGCTCTAAATTGTGCTACCTGATGTTAAATTCCAAACTTGTGTTAATTTCACTGTCTGAAACCTGTTATCAATTGCACTTTTGCCATGCTTGTTTGAACCTGTTAACGGATGAATTGGTCGTAGCTCAGTGTTCATCTTTTGTCAAGCATCATGAGTGGATCCCTGCCATGTATTTTGTTGTCATGTTTGAGTGTTGTAGCATAATTATCTTGATGCATTTAGATGGCTACTTGCTGATTATCACAAACCAGTGCCATATTTGTTTTGCTTGCCATTTCCAAACCGTGCATCCGATTCCGGTGATCTTTATATTGATTTCAACTGAAATCACCTCACCTTTCCAGTGGAACTCTTGGATTACCAAGTTGAGGCCAGGTTCAATCATTCCTTGTCAAATCTTGCATATTCATCACATACCGCATCCCGCATAGCATACCATGTTTGCATCATGTTGTTCGAGCTTTGCACGTGGTTGATTGTGTTACTTTTGCCTGTTTGTCTAGTTTGGGTAGAGCCGGGAGACGAGTTCGCTAACGAGGAGCCTGTTGAGTTTGCCTACGAGGATCAAGTCAACTCTGACAACTTTGTAGGCAAGATGATCATACCCTCGAAATCACTTCTATCTTTGCTTGCTAAATGCTCGCTCTTTTGCTATGCCTATGCTACGATACCTACCACTTTCTTATCATGCCTCCCATATTGCCATGTCAAACCTCTAACCCACCATGTCCTAGCAAACCATTGATTGGCTATGTTACAACTTTGCTCAGCCCCTCTTATAGCGTTGCTAGTTGCAGGTGAAGATTGGAGATCGTTCCTTGTTAGAACATTGTTTATTGTTGGGATTATCACCATATCATCTTGTTATCTTAATGCATCTATATACATGGTAAAGGGTGGAAGGCTCGGCCTTTTGCCTAGTGTTTTGTTCCACTCTTGCCGCCCTAGTTTCCATTATATCGGTGTTATGTTACGGGATTTTGCGTTCCTTACGCGGTTGGGTGATAATGGGAACCCCTTGATAGTTCGCCTTGAATAAAACTCCTCCAGCAATGCCCAACCTTGGTTTTAGCATTTGCCACCTAGCCTCTTTTTCCCTTGGGTTTCCGGAGCCCGAGGGTCATCTTATTTAAACCCCCCCGGGCCAGTGCTCCTCTGAGTGTTGGTCCACCTCGTCAGCCGCCGGTGACCACCAAGGGCAACTCTGGGTTGGCCTACTGGAAGTTTCGACAATCTGAGTGTGCCCTGAGAACGAGATATGTGCAGCTCCTATCGGGATTTGTCGGCACATTCGGGCGGTGTTGTTGGACTTGTTTTACCATTGTCGAGGATGTCTTGTAGAACTGGGATGCGGAGTCTGATCGGAATATCTCGAGAGAAGGAATATCCTTCGTTGACCATGCGAGCTTGTGATGGGCTAAGTTGGGACTCCGCTCCAGGGATTTGAACTTTCGAAAGCCGTGCCCGCGGTTACGGGCAGATGGGAATTTGTTAATGTCCGGTTGTAGATAACATGAAACTTAACTTAATTAAAATGAATCAGCCGCGTGTGTAACCGTGATGGTCTCTTCTCGGCGGAGTCCGGGAAGTGAACATGGTGTTGGAGTAATGTTTGACGTAGGTTGTTCTAGGATCACTTCTTGATCATAGTTCTCTTCTCGCTCCCTTTTGCGAACAGGTTAGCCACCATATATGCTATTCGCTTGCTGCAGCTCCACATATTACCTTGCCTTACCTATAAGCTTAAATAGTCTTGATCGTGAGGTTGTGAGATTGCTGAGTCCCGATGACTCACAGTTTACTTCCAAACCAGATGCAGGGACCGATGATTCCGTTCCAGATGATGCGCTTGAGCTCAAGTGGGAGTTCGACAAAGACTCTCGCCGTTACTAAGTGTCTTTCCCAGATGATCAGTAGAGGTGCCCAGTTGGGGCGATCGGGGACCATGTCGCTTGTTGGGGTTGATCTTTTATTTTGGTACCGTAGTCGAACCATGAGTGTATTGGATTATTGTAATGTTATTCATGTATTTGTGTGACATGGCGAGTGTAAGCCAACTATGTACCTTTCCCCTATTATCTATTTACATGGGTTGTTGTGAAGATTACCTTACTTGCGACATTGCTTTCAATGCGGTTATGCCTCTAAGTCGTCCTTCGACACGTAGGAGATATAGCCGCATCGAGGGCGTTACAGTGGGCTCCTGTCCGGTGCGGACCGGACTTGTCTGGCGGCGGAGTGGGGAATGGGCTAGGGTTAGACTACGAAAATTTTAGAGGAGATCACATATATATAGGTAGGGGAGTTTGGAGTCTCCAAATGGAGTGCAGTTTGAGGCCACGCGATTGTGATCTGATGACGGAGGACATCGGAGTGGTTTGGAAGGGTTATTGGGCCGTTTTGGAGGGGTGTTGGGCTGCAACACACACGAGGCCTTTACGGTTCCCCGGTTAACCTTTGGAGAATCAAACGGACCCCAAATGGCACGAAATTTGACAGGCGGTCTACCGAGGGTGTACCAAGGCCTTGGAAAATCTTTGTCCATTCTGAGAATGTTTAACACCCGCTCACAAAAAGAGACAAAAGGGGGCGTCGGAGGATGTAGGAGAGTCGGTTTGCAATACGGACAACGGGGAAAAAGCTCGGATGCATGAGACGAACACGTATGCAAATGTGATGCACATGATGACATGATATGAAATGCATGACATGAACAAAATGCAAAACAAAGACAAACCCAACCACGAAGGGAATCTCATAACTTAAAGGCGAAAATGGCAGAGTCAGAGTTAACAAATATGGCAAGTTACATCCGGGGCGTTACAACACTCCACCACTACGAAGGGATCTCATCCCGAGATCTAGGACTGAAAGAACTCCGGATATTGGAAATGGAGGTGATCCTCGCGTTCCCAGGTGGCTTCTCGGTCGGAATGGTGTGACCACTTCACTTTCAGGAATTTGATAGACTTGTTGCGAGTCTTGTGTTTGGTTTCTTCAATAATAGCAACGGGATGCTCATGATAAGACATGTCTTCTTGGAGATTAATCTCTTCGAAGTTGATGCACTACTAGGGAAAACCCTAGTAGTAGCGTGGGTTTTGAGGCTAGCAGCAGCACAGGTGGCCGCGCTACTAATAAGGCGCTACAGCTAACTTATAGTAGTAGCACGGTCCTTACCCGCGCTACTACTATTGACGATATCAGTAGCGCTTTTTGTTAACGTGCTACTATTACTTAGCTGTAGCGATTTCGCAGTCCCTCACTACTACTATATCTTTCATCATTTTCCCCCATACCCCTTTGTCTTTCAGATACTAGATACTAGGTACTGCTAGTAGATATCAAATTCATAAACCATTACTGGGTAGTACTCCCTTCGTTCCAAATTACTCGTCGTGGCTTTAGTTCAAACCACGACCAGTAATTTGGAACGAAGGGAGTACTAGATAACAATTTACTGCATAGTCAACATCCATCCTCAAGCAGTACAAAGTCATATCAACGACGATCATCATATGTAGTTCTAGATGATATCGACGACGATCATCATATGTAGTTCTAGATGATATAGCCACACACACGTATGTAGTTCTAGATGATACCGAAAACAATCATCATCCTCAAGCCTGGGCGGTTGGTGTTCCTGATAGTAATTAGGATGGCCTATCCAACACGAAGATTCTTGCCATCGACGAATTTCTTCCACCCAACCGAGTTTATGTGTGTGCGACCATCCGTGTCCATGCAATAAGTACAGGTTGTGACGGAGCCCCTTGTAGTAAGGCGTAGTTCAGCTGAGCCTTCTTCATCAGGCTCAATACCATAACTCACATAAATGCTCTTTTCCAATTTCTGAATAAGAAAAACATTTCAATTAATAAATAACCTCGCAAATAAGTACATATGGATTATCTACACTATTAATAGTTTCCTTAGATTCTACAATAATATGCATGTGATCGAACTCTACACTAAAACATATCATCGACTAGATTCCACACAACATACCATATCATTGTACTGTACACTAAGTATTTCATCGGATAATTTGCATTTGTAAGTATAACATACCATATCATGTCAATCAACCATGGTATTTGTCAGGCGGGTCACGAATGGCACCCCGACAAAGCCAGCACGTGGCGGAATTATGTCCCACAGGTTGGACACCTCCTCCTCGCTCAGCCTTGTTCTTTGAGCTACGATGGCTTCATGAAGTGGGTCCTCATCATCTTCATCGAGTGGGTCCTCATTATCTTCATCATCTTCGTCATCTTCATCATCTTCCACAAGGTTGAGATAAATGATAGCCAGCTTGGGTCTTTCTGCTCTAAAGGAGAAGCTGATCAACTCACCACCAGTAAGACGCATGCGAGCGATGAAACGGGCCCATCCATCTCCTCCAATATGCGACATATTGTGTCCTTTCTCAACCTCCATAGTGTACGACCCCCCAGGAGCCTCAAATGTCACAGTGTCTCCTGTCAGCTTGTTGAATTTCAACCTTTCATTGCATGGGATGATCTGTGTAAAATAAGCAAAATGACACAATGTAGTAATGCCAACACTAAAAATAAAATAGTTATTACATTTCATCTAATTTCTTACCGCCGCATGACGAGAACCCGGCTGGAAGTAGATGTCGAACAACTTGCCAGTTGCAAGGCTGCTGGCGCACCTTGACTTGCACAGTGGACATAGTGGTGGTGGTGGTGGCGCCATTTTTCCTAAAGCAATATGAGAAAGGATTAACGATCCACTTCACAGGAAAGAAAAAAAAGAGCATGAGATATTTTTGGTTCTTCCGCGAGAAGCAATTTGATGGACAATTATAATCCTAAGATCTAGTAACATATTAGATGACAAGGTACCACCTACATTTTGCCAAAAAGTAACTAAATCAACTAAATGAAAATGTTTTAAATCAACTAAATGAAAATGGTGCATACTAAATGAACTAGCCTACTAAATCAACTAAATCAAAATGTTCTAAATCAACTAAATGAACTAGCCTACTAAATCAACTAAATCAACATGTTCTAAATCAACTAAATCAACTAGCCTACTAAATCAACTAAATCAAAATGTTCTAAATCAACTAGCCTACTAAATCAACTAAATCAAAATGTAGGGAGGACGGAGGAGGAGGCCGGTGCCGAGTCCAGCAAGGAGGAGGAGGGGCCGGCCGGCGGCCAGTGGAGGGAGGACGGAGGAGGAAGGCGGAGCGAGGAGGGGCCGGCCAGCGGCGAGTGGAGAGGGAGGACAGAGGAGGAGGCCGGTACTGAGTCCAGCAAGGAGGAGGAGGTGACGGCGGCGCAGAGGGAGGAGGGGCGACGGGGGAGGACCAGCGCGGGGGATAGAGAGGGATCCAGTGAGTGTGTGACTGTGAGTGGATCGGATAGAGGAGACGGGGTGGGAGATGGAATGGCTTAGCAGTAGCACGCTATAGAGAAAGACGCTACTGCTAAACTACCTAGTAGCAGCACCTTTAACAAAGAAGCGCTACTGCTATGTGTCAGCATGTAAAAATAGACTTATAGTTCAATGTATCAATATGATTTGTCAATATGAGTCCTCACCGGTTTAGGAACAACTGAAGACTCATATTGCAACCACAAATTCTACACATAGAATCCAATGAAGACCAAGTGCTTGTCAAAGTTTGAGAAGTAGCGTATTTAAGGTGGTAGAAACTTTCTTCACGGAGCGAGGTGGGACTAAATTTTTGTAGTAAACTTAGCAGTAGCGCTTATTGGCGAAATGCGCTGCTACTATGCTAGGTAGCAGTAGCGCCCTTCGTTATAACACGTTACTGCTATAGCTAGCCTCACGGCGGCCTCGTGGGAATTATAGCAGTAGCGTGTCTTTCAGCTGGCGCGCTACTGCTATATTTATTTCAGCATGGAGTTATTCTTGAGCTCGTTATGGCTAATTAGCAGCAGCGCCTTATTTTAAAGCGCACTGCTGATAAGATTCTATGTATAGTCTTTTCCCTAGTAGTGATGGTGCGGTCAGGAGTCTTGAAGCACTTGCGAAGTTGTGACACATGAAACACATCGTGCACATTTGCGAAGTTGGATGGAAGCTCAAGTTGATAGGCAAGGTCGCCTCTTTTGCTAATGATCTTGAAAGGACCCATGTATCTAGGGGAAAGCTTCCCTTTGATACCGAAGCGACGAGTACCTTTCATTGGAGAGACGCAGAGGTAGACATGGTCTCCGACCTCGAAAGCCAAGTCACGATGCTTACTATCATAGTAACTCTTCTGGCGTGATTGCGCGGCTCTGAGATTTTCACGGATGACTTTACACATTTCTTCAGATTCTGTGATTAAGTCATTGCCAAGAAGTTGGCGTTCACCAGTCTCTGACCAATTAAGAGGAGTACAACACTTTCTGCCATACAGAATGTCGAATGGGGCCTTGCCCGAGCTTGCTTGGAAGCTGTTGTTGTAGGAGAACTCGGCATATGGAAGACAATCTTCCCACTTCATACCGAAAGAAATGACACAAGACCTAAGCATATCTTCCAGGATTTGATTGACTCGCTCGACTTGTCCACTAGTTTGAGGATGGAAGGCTGTGCTGAAGCGAATGTTGGTGCCCATGGCCTTCTGGAAGGAGTCCTAGAACTTAGAAGCAATGATGCTTCCACGATCTGAAGATATCAACTGCGGAATGCCGTGCAAAGAGACAATCCTGGAGGTGTATAGCTCTGCCAACTTAGCTGATGTGATAGATTCTTTGATAGGAAGAAAATGAGCCACTTTTGTAAGCTTGTCGATGACAACAAAGATACAATCATTTACACGTTTGGACCTGGGAAATCTAGTCACGAAGTCCATCTCAATATGGTCAAACTTCCATTCTGGAATGGCAAGAGGTTGGAGGAGACCAGCTGGCCGTTGGTGTTTTGCTTTCACTCTTCTGCAGACATCACATTCATTCACGAATTGAGAAATTTCTTGCTTCATTCGAGTCCACCAATACGACTGCTTGAGGTGATGGTACATCTTCGTACTTCCAGCATGAATGGATACAAGGGAATTTTGAGCCTTGTTCATGATGACGTTACGTAGATCACCCTTAGGAACCACAATTCGATCCTCAAAGAATAGATTATCATTGTCATCAAGGCGATATCACTTGTACTTGGGATTGGCTCTTGGCAATCACATTTTCACCTTCTTCACCATGGAATCAAGAAGTTGTGCCTCACAAATTTGATCTTTCAAAGTAGGAGAGACTTTGAGGTTGGAAAGAAAGCCTTGAGGAATAACTTGGAGATTCAGTTTGCGGATAGCTTCACAAAGGTCCGGTTGGAAGGGTTTGAGAATTAAGTTGTTGCAGTAAGCCTTCCTGCTTAAAGCATCTACAATGACATTGGCCTTGCCTGGAGTATATTCAATACTCGGATTGTACTCTTGAATCATTTCGACCCAACGAGTCTGTTTGAGGTTGAGTTTGGGTTGAGTGAAGATGTACTTGAGGCTCTTATGATTAGTGAAGATGTCCACTTTCCTTCCCAACAAGAGATGTTTCCTTGTTAATAGAGCATGGACAACTGCCGCCAACTCGAGGTCATGAGTGGGGTAGTTCTTTTTGTTGGGCTTCAACTGACGTGAGTTATAGGCCAAAACTTTCTTCTCTTGCATTAACACAGCACCGAGACCTTGCAGGGAGGCATCACAGAAAACTTCAAATGGTTTAGATTCATCGGGAGGAGTCAAAACAGGAGTTGTGACTAACTTCTCTTTGAGAGTGTTGAAAGCCACGTCACATTCAGGCATCTAGACATACTTGACATGCTTCTGGAGGAGGTTGGAAAGAGGCTTTGCAATCTTAGAGAAATTCTCAACGAATCTTCGACAATAGCTTGCAAGCCCAAGAAAGTTGTGGAGCTGCTTGACATTCTGAGGCGGTTCCCAATTCACAATTGCAGACACCTTCTCAGGATTAACAGCTATGCCCTTGGCGGAGATGATATGCCCAAGGTAGAGAACCTCATCAAGCCAGAACTCACACTTTGAAAACTTCATATAGAATTGATGCTCTCAGACTTTGTCGAGTACCAATCTCAAATGCTTGGCATGATCCTCCTTGTTCTTGGAAGAAAGCAAAATATCATCGAGATACACCAGGACGAAATCATTTGTGTAAGGGTTGAATATGAAGTTCATCATGCGAGAGAACGTTGGAGGAGCATTTACAAGGCTGAAAGACATGACAATATATTCATAAGAACCATATCTTGTTCTGAATGTTGTCTTGGGGATATCTTGTTCACGAATGCGAATCTGATGATAACCCATGCGGAGGTCAACCTTGGAGAAAACTTGGGCACCCTTAAGTTGCTCGAATAGCTCATTGATGTTGGGAAGTGGGTACTTATTCTTTGTTGTTTTCTTGTTCAATTGACGGGAGTCGACAAAAAGTTGGTCCGTGCCATCCTTCTTCTTGACAAAAAGAACACCACAACCCCATGGAGATGAACTCAGTCTGATTAGACCCATACGCTCTTGTTCCTCGAGTTGTTTCTTCAACTCCCTCAACTCTTCTGGTCCAAGCTTGTAAGGATGTTTGCAATCAGGTTCCGTGCCAGGCTCAAGATCGATGACGAATTCAACTGGCCAATGAGGAGGCATTCCTGGAAGCTCTTCTGGAAAGATGTCTTGATATTCACAAACGACTGGAATCTGAGAGATGGCATTCAACTCGCCCTTCCCGTTGAGAGAAATCAATCAAATGGTATCATCATGAGCGGCATAGATGATCACATCCTCAGACGAGTGTGTTAATTGAATCTGTCCGGCAGCACAATCAAGTTGAGCCTTGTGCTTAGAAAGCTAGTCCGTGCCGAGAATTAGATCAATATCCGAGTCACCAAGGACCATTGGAGAAGACAGAAATCTATAGTCACCCATCTTGATAGAAACATTCGGGATCATCGTGGTAGCGCTCATAGACTTGCCCGGAGAAACCACTCCCATGGGTTTACCCAACATTTCCGAAACAAAGTCATGCTTTGAAACAAAAGATCTTAACATGAAATAATGCGATGCAACAGTGTCAAAAAGAACTTTTGAAGGAGTAGAGTTAACTGGAAAGTTACCCATGATCACTTCTGAAGAATCCTCTGCCTGAGCTGCGTTCATCATGTTGACCTTTGCAAACTTGGGATTATGTTTGACCACTACATTGCTGGTAGATCTCACAGGAGGAGGAGGCGGAAGGCGCCTTTGGTTGAAGCATTTGTTTGCATAGTGCCCTTTCTGCTCACACTTGTTGCAAGTAACCTCTGAGAGCGGACGGTGATAAGGAGCACTTGACCTTGGAGCATGAGACAGAGCTTTGTTCTGATAGCCTAGGTTGGGTGGGTGGGAAGATCCATTGCCACCTTTACTCTTCTCCTGATAAGGCTGACGGAACGGAGGAGGAGGAGGCAACCAGAACTTCTATTGCTTAGCTGCCACTTGAGTTGAAGAAGAAGATAGAGATGCATCCCTGACTCTCTTCTTAGAAGCATCACACTTGAGTTGAGTAGCTTCTTGCTTTAGTGCCATGTTGTAGAATTCATCATACTTGGTCAGCTCAAAAAGCACGAAACCTAATTACAGATCTTCTCTGAGGCCACCTCTGAATTGATAAATCATGCTCTTCTCATCAGGGATGTCTTGTTTAGCAAAGCGAACGAGTTTCTGATACTGGATGTTGTATTGGTAAACAGACATGCTGCCTTGCTTGAGATTGCGGAACTCCTCGTGCTTACTCTCAGCAACACTTTGTGGAATGTGGTGAGCTTTGAAGTCTCGGCAGAAATCATCCCAGGTAATCGCACGACCTCCTCTGGAATCTTTGTATAGTTGATACCACTTAGCAGCTTGATCCTTGAGTTGAAACGAAGCAAACTTGACAAAGTCCACATGCCTGACATTGCTACACTCAAAATGTTTGCAGATATCCATGAGCCAGTCGTCGTTGTCTCTGGCCTCGACACAGTTACTGAAGGACTTCGACTGGTTTGCGATGAACTGATTGAGGATAGCAAACTGAGGTTGATTGTTGCCTTGGCCTTGATTTCTTTGGTTGCCTTGCCCTTGTTTGCGCTCTTGCAAGAGTTGCAAAAGCATCTAAGTGTTGGCGTTGGTGGCTGCCATGACAGCTTGCCATGCCTCCGGAGGTGGAGGTGGTGGCGGAGGTTCCGGATTCTGACGCGTTGGAGGAGCCATCCTGAAGAGGTTGACATCCGTTTGCATCTTGAAAGACATATATTCAAGTTGAATCAATGGATCGAAATTGCAACATATAGCCTTAACATTTGAACAACAATGAACGAATGAATTCCAAAGTAAATCATCACACTTCCATAAGTTGAGAAGCCACTTAGATAAAGGTAGATGAATAAAACTACAAGATACGAATATGAACAAATAAGTGGTAAGGATTACCCAATCACAAACCAAATATCTGCGGGAAGAAATACTAGAGCTACATGAATTCCCACCTATAAAACTCCTGAAACTTTCTGGTTACGCAATCAGGTGTTGGGGATACAGGGGAAGCATAATATCTCACCTAAAACTAGCAAATCCTACATCCAGCTGTATCCATCCTTCAACACATAACCAAGAAACCTTTGGAAATCATTTACCTCAACCTTAGAAAACCATCCGTTATACGAGTTATGGCAATACTCCTGAACTCCCGCCCCAGTACTGCGTGGCGTCGAGGTTATCTCACCAACAACTGCATAAAGGAGATTTTGGATGTCGGCGAACTCAGGTATTCAAGAACTGTAACGATAAAATTGTGATGACAACACCTCGGAGCTCAACTCCCCAGGACACTGCCACAACCCCTAAATGTTAGGAGGCACCAAGAACTATGTTCTCGTCACAAAACCATCGGAACGATTCCAAGATACTTGTGTGATCCTAAAAAAATTCATGAAATTTGAGGAGAGAAGAGTCAAAACTCTACGTCAGGATGCCTCACCAGAGCGACGAAGGGACTGAGTAGTAAAAAGAATCCTACTCTCCGATATATATAATCCTAAGACTCAAAACATTTTGTTCTAGACTCATCAACATCAGCGATTCGATCAGGCAGGGGGCTCCTAAGTCGGGGAAGGCTCTGATTACCAACTTGAACACCCACGATGAGGATATATCTCCCACCTGTCGGGGCACGACTTAGAGGCATAACCTCATGGTAGCCATGTCGCAAGAGGGGTAATCTTTACAGATCCCATGTATTGAATAAGGAAGTGATAAAGAGTTGGCTTACAATCGCCACTTCGCACAATACATAAAAATATATCATACATCATCCAGAATACAATCAAGGTCCGACTACGGAACCAAAATGAAGAAAGACAACCCCAAATGCTAGATCCCCGATCGCCCCAACTGAGCTCCACCATTGATCAACAGGAAACGAAATAACACAACGAACAAGATCTTCATCGAGCTCCCACTTGAGCTCGGTTTCATCATCTGCACTGGTATCATCGGCACCTGCAACTGTTTGGAAGTATCTGGGAGTCACGAGGACTCAGCAATCTCACACCCTCGCGATCAAAACTATTTGAGGTTATGGGAAGGAAAGGGGTAGTGAGGTGGAGCTGCAGCAAGCACTAGCATATATAGTGGCTAACTTACGCAAATGAGAGTGAGAAGAGAAGCAAAGCACGGTCGAGAAGCTAAAAGTGATCAAGAAGTGACCCTAAAGCTACTTACGTTGAAGCACAACACGAGACCATGTTCTCTTCCCATACTCCGCCGAAAAGAGATCATCACGGCTACACATGAGGTTGATTCATTTTAATTAAGTTAAGTTTCAAGTTTTCTACAACCAGATAATAACAAATTCCCATCTGCCCATAATAATGGGCACGACTTTCGAAAGTTCAAAACCCTGCAGGGGTGTCCCAACTTAGCTGATCACAAACCCTCACGGTCAATGAAGGATATTCCTTTTCCCAGGAAGACCCGATCAGACTCGGAATCCCTGTTATAAGACGTTTCGACAATGGTAAAACAACACCAGCAAAGCCACCCAAATGTGCCGACAAATCCTGATAGGAGCTACACATATCTCATTCTCAGGGCACACCGGATGAGAAGTCCGTACAACTAAAATGAACCATCAAGTATCCCCGAGGTGGCGCTGCAAGGGGCTCTAGTTTGGACCAACACTCAGAGGAGCACTGGCCCGGGGGTTTAAAATAAAGATGACCCTTGAGTCTGTGGAACCCAAGGGAAAAAGGCTTAGGTTGTTTGGCAAATGGTAAAACCAAGGTTGGGCCTTGCTGGAGGAGTTTTGTTCAAAGCAAACTGTCAAGGGGTTCCCATAACACCCAACCGTGTAAGGAATGCAAAATCAAGGAACATACCATCGGTACGATGGAAACTAGGGCCGCAAGAGTGGAACAAAACACTAGGCATAAGGCCGAGCCTTCCACCCTTTACCAAGTATATAGACGTATTAAAGTAAACAAGATATTAATAATGATATCCCAACAATAACCATGTTGCAAGATGGAACAAACTTAAACTTCACCTGCAACTAGCAATGCTATAAGAGGGGCTGAGCAAAGCGGTAACATAGCCAAACAACGGTTTGCTAGGAAAGGTGGGTTAGAGGCTTGACATGGCAATATGGGAGGCATGATATAGCAGGTGGTAGGTATCGCGGCATAGCAATAGAGCGAACAACTAGCTAGCAAAGATAGAAGTGATTTCGAGGGTATGGTCGTCTTGCCTGCAATGTTCTCAGAGTTGACGAAAGCTTGATCCTTGTAAGCATACTCAACAGGTTCCTCGATCACGTACTCGTCTCCTGGCTCTACCCAAAGCAAGAACACAAGCAAAGGACCAACAATCAATCACGGTGCAATGCGCAAGCAACATGATGCAAAACATGGCATGATATGCGAGATGTGATATGCAATGCATATGTGTGCTCCGGAAGGAAAAGATTGATTAAGGCATCAAATTGGCAAACCAAGCACACCACAGGAAAGATGAGATGATTTCTGTCACACCCTAGCTATTTCATGCATTAGAGTGTTGCATCATGTATTCTTTCATCAGAAACCTGAAATGGGGATGACAGAACCCCCAGCCCCCTCTGAAACCAACTAGGGTTTACTAAAAACTTTTTCAATGAACCTGAAATGCCCTTCTAAAATGCCCATCATTTTTGTCTTGGTTCAGAACCTCTGCCAAAAGTGATGCACATTTTCCTAGGTCATCTTAGGGTCTTTGAATTAAATCATAGATATTTGAATTTGGGCATTTAAAATTATATAAAATATTCAGATGCTCAAATATCTCCAAACTAAAATGTTTCATGTTGGAAATAATCCAACTATGGACCAGGAGTAGTTTGGTGATTTTAGGAGTTGCCTAAGTATTTTTAATAATTCAACAAAGTTGCAGAAGTATTAAAAAAACAGAAAACAGGAGAAATAGCAAAAACTTACCTGGCGCCCAGCACCCGGCCCACCTGCCGGCCCAGCCCAGCGCCGCTCCAGCGAGCTGCTTGCCGGCCAGGCAGGCAGGCAGGTGCCCGACGGCGACCGCAGCGGGCGCCACGCAGCTGGCCGTCGCCCTGCTTCACCTCCTCGCCTCGGGGCTGGATGGATGAACTCCACGCCGCGCCGTGAACCTCCAGGACACCTCCATTCTCCCCCAACTCCTCTCTCTCGCGCTCCCCCGCCATGGCCGACGCCATCGCCGCCACCCCCTCGCCGTAGCCACGCCCTCCGTCAACCCCACGCCGTGCCGCCGTGTCCAGGAGCTCCGCCACCCTCCTCTCCTTCGAGCAAGCCGAGCCCCGAGCGCTCGCAAGGCCCGAGCCCACCGCATCGACGTCGACCGAACCGCCGTCGCCGGAGAACCCCTTCAACACCGTCGTCGCTCCGGCCCGTCCCCGGCCGCACCAAGTGCTTCGTCGAACTCCCCGTGAGCTTAGCCATCTTCCCCTCCCTTCTTTTCTTGCTTCCGAGCCGTGTAGCGACCTCCCGGAGCTCAACCGCACCCACCGCCGCGGAGCTCGTCGCCGACGTGCTCCCGGTCACCCTCCGGCCACAAACTGGTGTCCATCATGCTCACCGCGTCACGTAGCACCTAACCAGCTACTCCCCGCACCTCACCGACCCCTCTAGTGTAAATTTCGCCCTCGGCCGAACTCCGGTGGCCGCCAAAGTCGTCGCTGGCGCCAACTCCGGCCACCCTGACCCCAACGGACTCCACCAAGAGCTGCGGCTCCTCCTCAGCTCCACTCCGATGGCCTCCGCGACTCGTTTGGTTGCCGGAACGGCAAAAACCACTTCCGCCGCCGCGTCGGGCTCGCCGGCGGCTAAACGCCGGTGTAGCCGACCTGGGTTTGACCGCGGGTGGGCCCTGGTTGACTCCGATGAGTCAATGACAGGTGGGGCCCAGCCCTGTTAACTATTTAGGATTAGTTTAAATTAATTTTAGTTTAACTAATCACACTGACACGCGGGACCCACTGTCAGGTTTGACCCGGACCGTGTCCCGTTGACCCGCTGATGTCACACTGACGTCAGGCTGACGCAGTAATTGATTTTCTGGATTTATTCTAATATAGGAAATTCCAGAATATAGTTTAAACTTCAAAAATTCATAACTTTTAATCTGTAGCTCCAAATCAGACAAGTTATATATGAAAAATGATCAGAAAAATCCAATCTATCCATCTGTACTATTTTCATGCATGATTAAACAAGTTAACTTGATGTTTAATGCAGAACAAGGTAAAACACTTTAAAGGGCCATGTATGAGTTTGAAATTTGAATCTTTGGTTCAAATTGGTTCAAACCCTTCTGGTCTTAGTTGCATTAGCCCAACACACTCATATTGCCATGTTTCATGCATGCATCATATTGTCGCACATTGTTTGGTGATGGTTGTGTATCGGTGTTCTTTGCGGCAGGTTCTGCCTCCGAGGAGTACCGTGATTACCCTAGCGAAGAACCGTATCAGTGCATCGAACCATCAGGCAAGCAACCAACCATTTGATCATATCGATACAATCCCATGTTCTCGCTCCTGCTCTCTTTTACTGCATTAAGACAACGCGTTTCAAACTGCTGTGTGTTACGGTAGTTGAACCCATTTCCTCTGCATGACCTGTCATTGCCACAGTAACTAGATGAAACCCACTAGCATGTGTAGGAGTTGTTTGAGCCATATGTATGTGTTGTTCCTACCTTGCTATGCCTGCTATGCTTAGAGTCGTGTCAGGTCTGGTTCATCTGGGTGATGGACTAGAGTGAAATGATTATGTCGGTAATGAGAGTGGTGTGGTGAACACGATTTGGTAAAGGTATCGATGAGAGGCCATGTAGGAGTACATGGTGGGTTGTTTCATTGAAGCCGACCTTAAGCACTGAGATCTGTATGTGTGATTTAAGATTCAGCTACTACCATGCTTTGGGCCCGAAACCAATGGACCCTCTCGACTTCTTATTCACCCTAGTTCTCTGTCCAGGAGTTGCAAGTAGTTTCTGGTGTTTGTAGCCTACTGGAGGCCGTGGACAGCGCTGGCCGTAGGGGTGGGCTGTGATGCGGTAGGTACGTGGCACGGTGTACCGAATACCCGTTAGGTATCTCGGGAACCCTGTTCACATTGTTTGGGGCTGTGAGCGAAACCTCGGCCGGATCTCCTCATGGATGGAACCCGACACCCACGTTGGGCTTCCGCTTGAAGGTTGCCGAGTACATGTCATGTAAACGACGGTAAGTGGTGAGAGCGTGTATGAAGAAGTACACCCCTGCAGGGTTATCATGATCTATTCGAATAGCCGCGTCCGCGGTAAAGGACTACTTGGTTGCCTATACAGTTCATAGACAAGTAAATGGAAACTACTAAAAGCCTCAAGATAAGTGTGAGTGCCGAGGATGGCTCTTTCGTAGGAAGACGGAGGTGGACCCTCGGTAGTGTATTGAAGTGGTGAGTAGTGGACTCGTGTGCGCAAAACCATTTCAAGTTGGAGTCTCGTAGGATAGCCTAGCCAAGAGTCAAAGCTGGCTTGCTGCAATAACTCCTCCAACCCTTCTTGATAACGTGCATGTATGTAGGATCTGATGTAAGTCTTGCTGAGTACCTTTGTACTCATGTTGCTATAATTTACATTTTTACAGAAGACGCTGCAACCCCTTCTGATGGGTTCTTCGTAGACGTTGACATCAATGAGTAGGCTAAGGCCCAGGTGGTGATCCTGAGCTTGTGAAGGACCACGTAGTATAGCTAGGCTCTCCAAGCCTCTTTTATTTTAATAGTTGTCTATACTCAGACAAGTTACTTCCGCTGCTCGTTTGTATGACTGTATGACTTGAATGCTGGGTCGGGTGACCCGTACCTATGTGTATGTTATGTATGGCTCTCTGAGCCTTAAATAAAGTACTTGTGTCGTAGAGTCATGTTGTGATGCCTTGTTGTATTTGCACATATCGAGCATATTGTGTGTATGATTGAAATGCTTGGTATGTGTGGGATCTGACTATCTAGTTGTTTATCTTTAGTAGCCTCTCTTACCGGGAAATGTCTCCTAGTGTTACCACTGAGCCATGGTAGCTTGCTACTGCTGTGGAACACTTAGGCTGGCCGGCATGTGTCCTTCTTCATTCCTGTGTCTGTCCCTTCGGGGAAATGTCACGCATTGAGTACCGGAGTCCTGTTAGCCCGCTACAGCTCGGTTTACCGGAGTCCTGCTAGCCCAGTGCTACAGCCCGGACCCACTTGCTGATGACCGACACGTTCGAAGCTGGGTCATGGATGCCTGTCCCTGTAAGTCTGTGCCACTTTGGGTATACGACTAGTCATGTCAGCCCGGGCTCCTTATCATATGGATGCTAGCGACACTATCATATATGTGAGCCAAAAGGCGCAAACGGTCCCGGGCAAAGGTAAGGCGACACCCGTGGGGATACCGTGCGTGAGGCCGCAAAGTGATATGAGGTGTTACAGGCTAGATCGATGTGACATCGAGTCGGGGTCCTGACAGCGTTGGTATCAGAGCCGGACTGCCTGTAGGATCTCCAAGCCAAACTGGTCGATGTTGAGTCTAGAAATTCTTTAGTTATATGTAGGGGAATTGTTTGTGGGTTGGAACGTAAGGCTCTTTTTACTCCTTTATCTTATGACATTCGGATCTGAGTCAGTCTATTCTTCCACCGGGGGTTAAGGAATTAGGATCTTTTCTCTCTATCAGGTTCACGTGTTACTAATCAGTAGTACCTTATAGGTTTGATGGATACAAGCCTAGTTCAGTTCTACTACCACATTATGTTGCTAGGATGGACTCAGAACTTGATATGATGTTGTTGAGTGTGTATGAAATCCTTTGTCAAATGTCTCAAAATCCTTCTTGAGCAATTACAGCTGTTATGCTGCCGAAATTTTGCTAGAAATTCTAATGCCTTTGCATTATGGTTGTGCTTTCAGATGGCCACTCGCGACCTCAATCAAGTGGTTCGCCTGACTCGATGCCTAGATGTACCCGGCCATACCGCCATGTTGGTCAGGGTAATGACTGAGGCTGGATACCGTTGGTATCCTGAGTACACGGTCGAGGAGCAATTTCGAGACTTTAATCAAAGCCAGTATCTCTGCACTGTCAGGATATTTCCATCTTATCCTGGATCCACCGAGCCCCTTCACTGCTCCTATGGACTCGGGGTTACTATTGAGATGGCTGTGCAGGACGCCGCCTATTCTATGATGACCATCATGCGAGTCAGGACTGGCCTATTTCGGGACTCTGATTTCCGGTATATGCCAGCATCACTTCCGGGAGCACAAGGGTATCTCCAGGCTATCTATGCTGACCCCACTCAGGAGGATTCACGGACTCGCACCACTGCTGAGATGCTCGAGGATAAGGACCGTGAAAATCGGGCCTTGAGGCTAGAGCTTTTCAATACCCGTGCTGACCATTGGGCCACTTTGACTCGGTTTGCACCGGCGGTGCAAGCTGGATATTCGGATATGCGCGATCTCTATCCTGTGAGATCTGCTCTGCCAGACGTGATGGGTTGGCGTGATGTAGGAGGCATCACCCCACCTCGTGGTCCCCGCAGGCCACCGTCTGTTGGTCCAAGACCTCATCCTAGCCCCTATGGTCCACAAGCTCCGCGAGATCGTCTGTTCCCGGATGATCACGTTGAGCTTCCCGGCTATGGAGGTGATTTCTACGAGGACTACTACGGATCGGTCTGAGTTAGTGGTAGTATCACTAGTTCATACTAGCTGTGTCGTCTATCGTCCTGCGTGACTCGTGGGATATGACCTAGTTTGTACCGCCTTCCGGAGGTGTAGAAAAATAATGTATAGGAGCTTGGGATGCCTCCGATGAGATGTAATCCTCTTTTCACCGTAATAGTACCTTGTTTGGTCTTGTACTAAACCTTGTATGGTGTGTATGACGATGGAATAAAAGAAGCAGTTTCTGTATCTACCATGTCATACGGATGATCATCTTGCATTCCGAGTTATTCCTTACATTCTGTATCCTATGTCGGAATCTTATCATTCTGACTAAATCATTGTCTTGTTTACCTAGGATGGTCAACACGCGCAATAACCCTGCTCCTCAAGAGCAGGCCGAAGGCAGTGAAGTCAGGAATGCAAATCTGCCTCATCCTCCTTCCCTAGCCGAGGTTATGCTGGAAGCCGAGAGAAACAAGCGGGAGACCAACCGTTTGTTGGAGCGTATTGAACAGAACACAGCACACCATCAGAGAAATAACTTGGTGTCACTCAGTGATTTCATCAAGTTACATCCACCCACGTTCCACCACTCCGTCGAGCCTCTCGACGCTGATGACTGGCTTCGCAGTATTTCTCACAAACTGCGTTCCGCGCTAGTAGCTGAGGCTGACAAGGTCACCTTTGCTGCATATCATCTTGAAGGCCCCGCCAGTCTATGGTGGGAGAATTATGGAGCTATGCGCCCAGCGGGCCATGTCACTACTTGGGCTGAATTCAGCGAGGCTTTCCGTGAACATCACATTCCGGAGGGTCTCATGGACCGTAAACGTGAGGAATTTTGCAGTTTCACTCAAGGCCGACTCTCTGTGGATGCTTACAGCAGGGAGTTCGGTAACCTCGCACGATATGCAACTGAGGAAGTTTCTACTGATGCCAAGAAGCAAGCAAGGTTCCGTAAGGGACTTAGTCCTGAGCTTCGCCGCGACCTCCGTCTGCATGAGTGCACATCTTTTCAGAAGCTTGTTAACAAGGCCATCAGTGCTGAGACTGGTCAGTCTGATTATGACGCAACACGCAAGCATGGCCGTGACGTGGGTTCCTCATCCGGTGCTGGCCCTCAGAAGCGCCGCGTGTGGGTGCCTAACACTGCCCTGCCACCCAGGTTCACACCGAGGCCATCCTTCCAGGCGCCTCACCCCGTTCAACAGTTCGCACCAGCCAAGCCCTATGGTGGTCCAACCAACAGTGCTCCTCCACGTACCAGTTCCGTGACTTGTTTCAAGTGTGGGGAATCAGGCCACTATATGCGCGAGTGCCCCCAAACCAACCCCAACCAATCTGCTAAAGCTGTTGGCCGAGGCAAGCCGACAGGTAAAGTGTTCCACGCCAAGCCGGCCACCGCTACACGTGGCCATGTCAACTGTATCTCTGCCGAAGAAGCTCAAGAGGATCCCAACGTCGTTCTCGGTACGCTCCTTGTTAATTGCCACCCGGCATCTGTTCTTTTCGATACAGGAGCATCTCATTCATTTATATCCGAGAGCTATGCTCGTCTGCATAACACCACATTCTGTGAGATGCCCACCTCTATGGTAATTCAAACTCCGGGATCCAAATGGCAAACCTCTAGGGTAAGTCATGGAAATGAAATCCAAGTCGACAGACTTGTTTTCCTTGCATCTTTGATAGCTCTTAAATCTTCAGATATCAACATCATCTTGGGTATGGACTGGATGTCAGCCCATCATGCCCAAATTGATTGCTTCTCTAGGACTGTTCAACTCACCCATCCTTCGGGGAAGATAGTCAATGTCTTGACCCGAATAGCCAAGCGACAGTTATATTCTCTTAACGCCAGCCCTTTGCCAGACCTTGAGGACGTTCCGGTAGTCCGTGACTTCCCGGATGTCTTCCCAGAGGAATTGCCAGGTGTTCCACCTGACAGGGATGTGGAGTTCGTAATAGACCTTATTCCAGGAACCGTCCCGATTGCTAGAAGACCCTATAAGATGGCACCACTAGAACTAGCCGAGCTTAAGAAACAACTCGATGAGTCCTTGAAAAAGGGTTTCATCCGACCCAGTTCATCTCCGTGGGCTTGCCCCGTCCTCTTCGTCAAGAAGAAGGATGGTACGGACCGGATGGTTGTAGATTATCGACCTGTCAATTTGGTCACAATCAAGAACAAATATCCGCTCCCCAGGATCAACGACCTGTATGATCAGCTCGCTGGATCCTCAGTCTTCTCCAAAATGGATTTGAGGTTGGGCTACCATCAAATCAAAATCAGGAACGGGGACATTCCTAAAACGGCCTTTGTTACTCGTTATGGCCAATACGAGTACACCGTCATGTCCTTCGGTTTAACCAACGCTCCAGCCACCTTTTCTCGGTTAATGAACTCAATCTTCATGGAGTATTTGGATAAATTCGTCGTGGTTTACCTCGATGATATACTCATCTACTCCAAGAACGAGGAAGAACATGCCGAACATCTAAGGCTAGTGTTGAAGAAACTTCGAGAGCATCGTCTTTATGCCAAATTCTCTAAATGTGAATTTTGGTTGTCAGAAGTGACCTATCTGGGTCATGTAATATCCGGTAAAGGTATTGCTGTTAACCCTGAGCGAGTTCAAGCCGTCCTTAATTGGACTCCACTTGAATCGGTCAAGCAAGTTCGGAGTTTTCTGGGCTTAGCGAGCTATTGCCGTCGCTTTGTCGAAAACTTCTCCAAAGTTGCTAAACCTCTAACCGAACTCCTCAAGAAAGATAAAAAGTTCGAATGGACTCCACAATGTGAGCACAGCTTTCAGGAACTGAAAAGACGCCTGACTTCTGCTCCCGTACTGGTACCGCCAGACTTCTCCAAGGACTTTGTTATCTACTGCGACGCCTCGCGACAAGGACTAGGTTGCATTCTCATGCAAGACCGACACGTAATTGCTTACGCTTCACGGCAATTGCACCCACATGAGGAGAATTATCCTACTCATGATCTAGAGCTTGCAGCCGTAGTCTATGCACTTAAAACCTGGCGACATTACCTCCTTGGTAATCGCTGCGAAATATTCACTGATCACCAAAGTCTGAAGTACATCTTCACCCAACCGGATTTGAATCTCAGGCAAAGACGTTGGGTCGAGTTGATCACAGATTTCGACTTAGGAATAACTTACACCCCAGGGAAAGCCAACGTCATGGCTGATGCGCTAAGTCGTAAATCTTATTGTAACAACCTGATGTTACAACAAAGTCAACCGCTTCTCCATGAGGAATTTCGGAAACTTAATCTCCACATTGTTCCTCAAGGATTCCTTTCCACCATGGTGGCGAAACCTACCCTTACGGATCAGATCATCAAAGCACAGAAGGTAGATCCGGGAATTTCCCGCATCAAGAGAAACATCAAGAGAGGAGTTGCGAATTGTTTCTCCATTGATGATCAAGGGGTCGTATACTTCGGGAATCGACTAGTGGTTCCCAAGGTGCGAAACCTGAGGCGATTGATCCTTAAGGAAGCTCATGAATCTCCTCTCACTATTCATCCCGGTAGCACTAAGATGTATCAGGACCTACGCCAGAGGTTCTGGTGGACTAGGATGAAGAGAGAAATTGCTCAGTATATTGCTAATTGCGACGTCTGCCGTCGTGTAAAAGCAGAGCATCAACGGCCTGCTGGCACCCTTCAACCCCTAGCTATTCCTGAATGGAAATGGGATAAAATTGGTATGGATTTCATTACCGGTTTTCCCAGGACCAAGAGAGGGAATAATGCTATCTTCGTCGTGGTCGATCGTCTTTCCAAGGTAGCCCATTTCTTACCTGTTCGTGAGAGTATAACCGCTAGTCAGTTGGCAGACTTATACATCTCCCGAATAGTGTCTCTCCATGGTGTTCCTTTGGAAATTAACTCGGATCGAGGAAGTCTTTTCACCTCTCGATTTTGGGAAAGTTTCCAAAATGCTATGGGAACCCGCCTTTCCTTTAGCACCGCTTTTCACCCTCAATCAAGTGGTCAAGTAGAACGCGTCAACCAGATTCTAGAAGACATGCTTCGAGCCTCTGTTATCTCATTCGGAATGGAGTGGGAGAAATGCCTTCCATTTGCCGAATTTGCTTACAACAACAGCTATCAATCTAGCTTGGGTAAAGCCCCTTTTGAAGTTCTCTATGGACGACGGTGTCGAACACCCCTTAACTGGTCAGAAACCGGGGAAAGACAATTCTTTGGCCCGGATATGATTCAGGAAGCAGAAGAGCAAGTTCGCATCGTTCGTGAAAAGTTGAAAACAGCCCAATCTCGTCAAAAGAGTCAATATGACCGAAAACATAAGGCTATGACTTTCGAGGTTGACGAGAAGGCTTACCTTCGGGTTACTCCTCTGAAGGGAACCCATCGTTTCGGTATCAAAGGCAAATTGGCTCCCCGTTACATTGGACCTTTTCGTATTCTCGCTAAACGAGGAGAAGTTGCCTACCAGTTGGAACTACCTCCGCATCTCTCCAGAGTCCACGATGTCTTCCACGTTTCTCAACTCAGGCGTTGCTTCTCGGATCCTATCCGTGGAGTGGACCACGAAACGCTTGATCTCCAAGATAATCTCACGTATCGAGAGTACCCCATTCGTATCCTCGATCAGGCCGAGCGTACCACTCGACGTCATAATATCAAGTTTCTCAAAGTTCAATGGTCGCACCATTCTGAGGATGAAGCAACTTGGGAAAGGGAGGATCGTCTTCGACTCGAGTATCCCGCCTTCTTTCCGGAGGAACCCAAATCTCGGGACGAGATTCTTTTGAATGGGGGTGAGTTGTCACACCCTAGCTAGTTCATGCATTAGAGTGTTGCATCATGTTTATTCTTTCATCAGAAACCTGAAATGGGGATGACAGAACCCCCAGCCCCCTCTGAAACCAACTAGGGTTTACTAAAAACTTTTTCAATGAACCTGAAATGCCCTTCTAAAATGCCCATCATTTTTGTCTTGGTTCAGAACCTCTGCCAAAAGTGATGCACATTTTCCTAGGTCACCTTAGGGTCTTTGAATTAAATCATAGATATTTGAATTTGGGCATTTAAAATTATATAAAATATTCAGATGCTCAAATATCTCCAAACTAAAATGTTTCATGTTGGAAATAATCCAACTATGGACCAGGAGTAGTTTGGTGATTTTAGGAGTTGCCTAAGTATTTTTAATAATTCAACAAAGTTGCAGAAGTATTAAAAAACAGAAAACAGGAGAAATAGCAAAACTTACCTGGCGCCCAGCACCCGGCCCACCTGCCGGCCCAGCCCAGCGCCGCTCCAGCGAGCTGCTTGCCGGCCAGGCAGGCAGGCAGGTGCCCGACGGCGACCGCAGCGCGCGCCACGCAGCTGGCCGTCGCCCTGCTTCACCTCCTCGCCTCGGGGCTGGATGGATGAACTCCACGCCGCGCCGTGAACCTCCAGGACACCTCCATTCTCCCCCAACCCCTCTCTCTCGCGCTCCCCCGCCATGGCCGACGCCATCGCCGCCACCCCCTCGCCGTAGCCACGGCCTCCGTCAACCCCACGCCGTGCCGCCGTGTCCAGGAGCTCCGCCACCCTCCTCTCCTTCGAGCAAGCCGAGCCCCGAGCGCTCGCAAGGCCCGAGCCCACCGCATCGACCTCGACCGAACCGCCGTCGCCGGAGATCCCCTTCAACGCCGTCGTCGCTCCGGCCCGTCCCCGGCCGCACCAAGTGCTTCGTCGAACTCCCCGTGAGCTTAGCCATCTTCCCCTCCCTTCTTTTCTTGCTTCCGAGCCGTGTAGCGACCTCCCGGAGCTCAACCGCACCCACCGCCGCGGAGCTCGTCGCCGACGTGCTCCCGGTCACCCTCCGGCCACAAACTGGTGTCCATCATGCTCACCGCGTCACGTAGCACCTAACCAGCTACTCCCCGCACCTCACCGACCCCTCTAGCGTAAAGTTCGCCCTCGGCCGAACTCCGGTGGCCGCCAAAGTCGTCGCCGGCGCCAACTCCGGCCACCCCGACCCCAACGGACTCCACCAAGAGCTGCGGCTCCTCCTCAGCTCCACTCCGATGGCCTCCGCGACTCGTTTGGTTGCCGGAACGGCAAAAACCACTTCCGCCGCCGCGTCGGGCTCGCCGGCGGCTAAACGCCGGTGTAGCCGACCTGGGTTTGACCGCGGGTGGGCCCTGGTTGACTCCGATGAGTCAATGACAGGTGGGGCCCAGCCCTGTTAACTATTTAGGATTAGTTTAAATTAATTTTAGTTTAACTAATCACACTGACACGCGGGACCCACTGTCAGGTTTGACCCGGACCGTGTCCCGTTGACCCGCTGATGTCACACTGACGTCAGGCTGACGCAGTAATTGATTTTCTGGATTTATTCTAATATAGGAAATTCCAGAATATAGTTTAAACTTCAAAAATTCATAACTTTTAATCTGTAGCTCCAAATCAGACAAGTTATATATGAAAAATGATCAGAAAAATCCAATCTATCCATCTGTACTATTTTCATGCATGATTAAACAAGTTAACTTGATGTTTAATGCAGAACAAGGTAAAACACTTTAAAGGGCCATGTATGAGTTTGAAATTTGAATCTTTGGTTCAAATTGGTTCAAACCCTTCTGGTCTTAGTTGCATTAGCCCAACACACTCATATTGCCATGTTTCATGCATGCATCATATTGTCGCACATTGTTTGGTGATGGTTGTGTATCGGTGTTCTTTGCGGCAGGTTCTGCCTCCGAGGAGTACCGTGATTACCCTAGCGAAGAACCGTATCAGTGCATCGAACCATCAGGCAAGCAACCAACCATTTGATCATATCGATACAATCCCATGTTCTCGCTCCTGCTCTCTTTTACTGCATTAAGACAACGCGTTTCAAACTGCTGTGTGTTACGGTAGTTGAACCCATTTCCTCTGCATGACCTGTCATTGCCACAGTAACTAGATGAAACCCACTAGCATGTGTAGGAGTTGTTTGAGCCATATGTATGTGTTGTTCCTACCTTGCTATGCCTGCTATGCTTAGAGTCGTGTCAGGTCTGGTTCATCTGGGTGATGGACTAGAGTGAAATGATTATGTCGGTAATGAGAGTGGTGTGGTGAACACGATTTGGTAAAGGTATCGATGAGAGGCCATGTAGGAGTACATGGTGGGTTGTTTCATTGAAGCCGACCTTAAGCACTGAGATCTGTATGTGTGATTTAAGATTCAGCTACTACCATGCATTGGGCCCGAAACCAATGGACCCTCTCGACTTCTTATTCACCCTAGTTCTCTGTCCAGGAGTTGCAAGTAGTTTCTGGTGTTTGTAGCCTACTGGAGGCCGTGGACAGCGCTGACCGTAGGGGTGGGCTGTGATGCGGTAGGTACGTGGCACGGTGTACCGAATACCCGTTAGGTATCTCGGGAACCCTGTTCACATCGTTTGGGGCTGTGAGCGAAACCTCGGCCGGATCTCCTCATGGATGGAACCCGAATAGGCGATAAACCTGGACTAGAGACTTAGGTGATTAGGTAGGTCGTGGCCGACACCCACGTTGGGCTTCCGCTTGAAGGTTGCCGAGTACATGTCGTGTAAACGACGGTAAGTGGTGAGAGCGTGTATGAAGAAGTACACCCCTGCAGGGTTATCATGATCTATTCGAATAGCCGCGTCCGCGGTAAAGGACTACTTGGTTGCCTATACAGTTCATAGACAAGTAAATGGAAACTACTAAAAGCCTCAAGATAAGTGTGAGTGCCGAGGATGGCTCTTCCGTAGGAAGACGGAGGTGGACCCTCGGTAGTGTATTGAAGTGGTGAGTAGTGGACTCGTGTGCGCAAAACCATTTCAAGTTGGAGTCTCGTAGGATAGCCTAGCCAAGAGTCAAAGCTGGCTTGCTGCAATAACTCCTCCAACCCTTCTTGATAATGTGCATGTATGTAGGATCTGATGTAAGTCTTGCTGAGTACCTTTGTACTCATGTTGCTATAATTTACATTTTTACAGAAGACGCTGCAACCCCTTCTGATGGGTTCTTCGTAGACGTTGACATCAATGAGTAGGCTAAGGCCCAGGTGGTGATCCTGAGCTTGTGAAGGACCACGTAGTATAGCTAGGCTCTCCAAGCCTCTTTTATTTTACTAGTTGTCTGTACTCAGACAAGTTACTTCCGCTGCTGGTTTGTATGACTGTATGACTTGAATGCTGGGTCGTGTGACCCGTACCTATGTGTATGTTATGTATGGCTCTCTGAGCCTTAAATAAAGTACTTGTGTCGTAGAGTCATGTTGTGATGCCTTGTTGTATTTGCACATATCGAGCATATTGTGTGTATGATTGAAATGCTTGGTATGTGTGGGATCTGACTATCTAGTTGTTTATCTTTAGTAGCCTCTCTTATCGGGAAATGTCTCCTAGTGTTACCACTGAGCCATGGTAGCTTGCTACTGCTGTGGAACACTTAGGCTGGCCGGCATGTGTCCTTCTTCGTTCCTGTGTCTGTCCCTTCGGGGAAATGTCACGCATTGAGTACCGGAGTCCTGTTAGCCCGCTACAGCCCGGTTTACCGGAGTCCTGCTAGCCCAGTGCTACAGCCCGGACCCACTTGCTGATGACCGACACGTTTGAAGCTGGGTCATGGATGCCTGTCCCTGTAAGTCTGTGCCACTTTGGGTATATGACTAGTCATGTCAGCCCGGGCTCCTTATCATATGGATGCTAGCGACACTATCATATACGTGAGCCAAAAGGTGCAAACGGTCCCGGGCAAAGGTAAGGCGACACCCGTGGGGATACTGTGCGTGAGGCCGCAAAGTGATATGAGGTGTTACAGGCTAGATCGATGTGACATCGAGTCGGGGTCCTGACAATTTCGGTCGAAATCGATATAATGATCACCGGAATCGGATGCACGGTTTGCAAATGGCGAGCAAAACAAGAATTGCACAATTTTGCGATTAACAACACGATGCCATCTAGAATGCAACAAGAAACTAAGCTACTGCACTCCAACATAACAACAAACCACATGGCACTGATTTACTCAAGATGCTTGACAAAAGATGAACACTTACCTATGGCTAAATCACACCAGAGTAGGTTCAAACAAGCATGGCAAAAGCGCAAAACATCCGGAAGCCAGGTTTAGAGCAAGCAAACAACATGCTACAGGAACAAATCATATCAAACAAAGGCATGGCATGAATCTACTAAATGCATATATTAAAAGTCCCTTACTGATCAAGAGCCAAAAAGGCACAGAAGATATGATGGCACCATGTAAACATAGCAAGTTTCGTTAACAAATTCAGAGGTCGATTACACTACAAGAAATATGTCAACTTATGACCTTCTGTCAGTGACCCTCGAAGGATTGGTCATAAATTTATGACCATTTTAGACCAATTGGTCAAAAGCTGTTCAGGGGGCTCCAAACCCTAAACCATTGCGACCATTTTGGTCAGAAAGGTCGTAATTTTCTTAACGAAATGGTCACAGAGCAACACAGTGCTAGTCCGCTGCCTTATTTCTAGTTGTTAATGACCAATATAGATGGTCATAGCCTAGTAGATTGTGGTGGGTTGTGATGACTAGGTGCCATATCATCACTTTTGCCTATGTGTCATGTCCATGTGGAAGTTTTTGCCCTAGGTTGTGAAGCAACCTATATTTCTATCATTCCCAAAATTCCCAAAAAAATCTCATAAATTCTTTGGGGCATATCTTCATCAAATATGTAAACATCCTTCCTTGCCTAGTTCAAAACTAATTCAACAATATTCATTTTCCTATTCTGTTCACAACAACACTTTATGAAGGAAGTGCTATTTATATATTCTTGATTGCCCTCGGAATTTTTGGGCACTCTTTCCTATCCAAATCATTACCGCATGACAATATTCAGCTCCATTTGCCTAGCAAATATTCCTCGGCAAATTTCCAAAGTTTTTGTCCACCTAGAAGAATTGTGAAGGAAGTACCTTTTTTATATCTCTAAATGACATGAAATTTATACAGTTCCTTCATATGCCCAAATTGTCACCCTCCTCCAAATTGCAGCTCAAACAAATCATCTATGTGAGCCCAGGTTCAATTTATATTTTATGGCCAAATTGGCTCGTTGCAAAGCAAGTGTTATATAGACCCCTCCTATTACCCTCAAACTTTTCAGGCACTCTTCCATACCCAAATCATTGCCACATGGTAATATTCAGCTCAATTTTCCTAGTAAATCTTTCTCGGGAAATTTCCAAAGTTTCTACCTCTAGAGAAGCTTCGTGAAGTAAGTACTAGCTAGGCTTACCCAAATGATCTGAAAATTTACCAGCGCATGACCATACCTAAGTAACTTACCTACACCAATTTTGAGCTCATTTCATTCATCCAATCTCTCTCACTAGTTTTCCCAAGTTTCTATCCATAGAAGAGCATTGTGAAGGAAGTACTACTTTGGCATGTACAAATGGTATGAATTTTCTACAATGCTTACCTATGCCCAAATAACCATCCTCCACAAAATTTCAGCTTACTCCATTCATTATTTTGAGCCCAGCTTCAACATTCATATTTTTGTCCAGCGTGGTCCTTTGCAAAGCAAGTACCACCTAGGATCCTCCTTTTGAGCTAAAAAATTGTGAAGACATTCTCCTTAGTAGATGATCATCCTCAGCCAAAACTCACACCCATTGGCCATGTACATTTCCCGTACCGCTAATCAAACACTTGGCTGCTAATTCATGTTTGAGCATCGATCAGTCTCCTCGTGAGAATCTTATGTTGTAATTTTCTTCCTAGCACCAACCTGGGGAGTGCCCAACCCACTAGACATGCCTAGTCCGCCCAGAACACATGGCAACATTACGGTCACGCGGTGACCACGCGACGGGCATGCGAGTTTACGCGCTCTAGAGTTGGGGCCCTCGGCCACCGCCCAAACCTCGACGTATCGCCACCAAACCATGTATTTATGATTAAATAGGTCCTTATGTAACTAGAAATGATTTTTGGAAAAAATAAATAGCAAACTGTGAGGCAGCTGCCGTTCAAATTTGACCCGCTTCCAACTGAATCGGCGGAAAATTGTCTTTTTCACAAGAGGTGGATCAAATTTTTTTACACCCAACCATTTTTGTCAATTGTGCATTAAATATGGCCTAGTATTTTATAAATATGATTTGGTCCAATTTTGCAACAATTATTTGGTAGTTCCTTCACAAAAAAACCTCCTTTCGGGCACTCGAAAAATGGAAAATGGTTTTTTCGTCCAACGAAAATGAAAACTTCCTTAGACAACATTGTTTGCCATTACAATATGCACTCTTGTGCACAATATGATATCATTTGAACAAACTATGCCATGAATGTGGCTATAAGATTGATCATTTGGCTTGAAAGCCATTGATCTCCACACATGATAGCTCGTTTCTGAGAACACTTTTTTAAAATAATTACCGTATTACAAGTTTGTTATTTTTCCTGGGAACTTGGCCACATATGATGACACAATGCGAAGGTTTCCCAATTTTTTGATTTTTCTTGAATTTTTTATGCCCGTTTCAAAATGCGGTCAAAACGGCGAGAATGACTGTTCCTAGCTAGTGGTTGAATCTTGGAATTTTTTTGGTGTTTCTCTGATTAAATATGTCCTTATGTACCTATAAATGATTTTTGGAAAAAATAAATAGCAAACTATGAGCCCGCTGCAGTTCAAATTTGATCCGCTTCCAACTGAATTGACGGGAATTTGTCTTTTCCACCAGAGGTGGATCAAAACTTTTGACACCCAACCATTTTGTCAATTGTGCATTAAATATGGCCTAGTATTTTAGAAAAATGATTTGGTCCAATTTTGCAACAATTATTTGGTAGTTCCTTCACAAAAAAACCTCCTTTCGGGCACTCAAAAAATGGAAAATGAATTTTCCGTGCAAAGAAAATGAAATCTCCCTTTGGCAACATTGTTTGGAATTCCAAGATGCACCCTTGTGCACAATATGAGATCATTTGAACAAACTATGCCATGAATGTGGCCATAAAATTGATCGTTCAATACATGAATCTTCACACATGATAGCTCATTTCTGAGAACATTTTTTTAAAATAATTACCGTATTACATGTTTATTATTTTTCCTGGAAACTTGGTCACATATAATGACACAATGCGAAGGTTTTCCATTTTTTTGATTTTTTTTGAATTTTTTATGCCCGTTTCAAAATGCGGTCAAAACGGCGGGCATGACCGTTCCTAGCTAGTGGTTGAATCTTGGAATTTTTTTGGTGTTTCTCTGATTAAATAGATACTTATGTACCTAGAAATGATTTTTGTAAAAAATAAAGAGCAAACTATGAGGCAGCTACAGTTCAAATTTGACCTGTTTCCATCTGAATCGACGAAAATTTGTCTTTTTCACCAGAGGTGGATCAAAACTTTTTTCGCCCAACCATTTGGTCAATTGTGCATTATATATGTCCTAGTATTTTAGAAAAATGATTTGGTCCAATTTTGCAACAATTATTTGGGAGGTCCTTCACAAAAAAACCTCCTTTTGGGCACTCGAAAAATGGAAAATGGTTCTTTCGTCCAAAGAAAAAGAAAACCTCCTTAGGCAACATTGTTTGCCATTCCAATATGCACCCTTGTGCATAATATGAAATTATTTGAACAAACTATGCCATGAATGTGGCCATAAGATTGATCATTTGGCTTGAAAGCCATTGATCTCCACACGTGATAGCTCGTTTCCGAGAACATTTTTTAAAAATAATTGCCGCATTACAAGTTTATTATTTTTCCTGGGAACTTGGCCACATAAAATGACACAATGCGAAGGTTTCCCAATTTTTTGATTTTTTTTGAATTTTTTATGCCCATTTCAAAATACGGTCAAAACGGCGGGCATGACCGTTCTTAGCTAGTGGTTGAATCTTGGAAACCTTTCTATGCTTTTCTGATTAAATAGATAGTTTTGTACTTAGAAATGATTTTTGGAAAAAATAAAAAGCAAACTATGAGGCAGCTACAGTACAAATTTTACCCGCTTTCTACTGAATCGTGAAAATTTGTCTTTTCCACGAGAGGTGCATCGAAACTTTTGACACCTAACCATTTGATCAATTGTGCATTATATATGGCCTAGTATTTTAGAAAATTGATTTGGTACAATTTTGCAACAAATATATGGTAAGTCCTTAAAAAAACTTATTTTTGGGCACTCAAAAAATGGATAATTGTTTTTCATGCAAAAGAAATAAAAACTCCCTTTGTCAATGTTGTTTGCCAATCTATGATGTAAACTTGTGCAAAATATGACATCATTTGAACAAATATTTGATAGGTCTTTTACAAAAAACTCATTTTTAGCATTGAAAAATGAAATGAAAAATTTGTATGTAATCAATCATGACCAATTTATATGGTCAAAAAATCTTCAGATTGTTGGTGCACTCTGATTGGTCCATAGGCATATCACGCGGATCATGCATCAACCACCGTCGGATGCTTCTGGATCCAACGGCAGCCCTCACCCCCTCACCCAACCGCAGCCCAACCACCCAAACCCTAACCCGCACCCGCACTCCTTCTCCCTCAGCTCCTCGCCGCCGCCACCTCCTCCCTCTCCGCCCCAACCTCAGATCCATTCTCTATCCCGCCGACGACCCGTCCTCCCCCAGATCCCGCAGCCGACGACCCGTCCTCCCCTTCCTTCCCCTCGCCTCAGCCACCACCTCCGCTCCTCTCCCCTCTCCTCCCTGGCTGCAGATCCACTCAAGCTCCTCCTCTCCCACCCCCACCTCCACCGCAACAATCCCGCCGCTGACACCCAACACCGCCCCCACCTCCACAGCGACCTCCCTCCCCAGCCCCTCCCCGCACCCGGAAGCCAAGCAAGGAGGCGGCGTACAAGGAGCTGTGCTTGCATCTCAGCATCATGGCGGGCTGCATCGCCATCATCGCCGTCATCCTGGTGAGCGAATCCACCGATTCCCTCGCTTTCCCCCTTGTTTAGTCACCGTTTGCGCCGCCCACCACTTCCTTGCGGGCTCGTGCTCACCGCGTCGGCCGCCCCTCGCGTGGCCGTGTGCCACCCACGCCCTGCGTCGCTGAGGCTGCACCCTGCTCGCGCCCTCACGCGCGTGTGCTCGGGCTTGTCCGCGACCCGACCCTGCCGCCACGACCGCGCCTGCAGGTGCCGTCGTGCCATCGCTGCTGCTCGCCCGCCGTAGCCCGTCCGCTCACGCCCATGGGCGCCCTCGCCCCGGCCCCTCCCCTGCATCCTGCGCCCGACCTAGCCACGCCCCTACAGCCACCCGTGTGCAACAGCCCCTTCCCCTGGCCGCGCCTACTACTCTTTAGATGATTGCTTTTGCTCTCTGTAGCCTGCTGCTTGCTAGCACTGTCGCCGCTGCTGCTAGCCAAGGCCGAAGCCCCGACAGCGCCCCCAACCCCAATTGCTTGTAATTTTATGGTTACGTGTGTACAAAAGGTGATCCATTGTTCATTATTATTTTTAAGTCTTAGAACGCTGATTTGCAAATTGATAATTGCTGGAACTTAACTAATCATGACATGTTAATATGGAATTCGACCCAACACGCATCTTCGTGACATGTCATGTTTCTGTATTGTCAGTTTTGTTACTCCTTGCAAAGGTCAAAATTGCTCACATGCGTATTGATATTGTAGCAGGTCATGTATTTTTAAGAAAGAAATCAAGTCAGATTATATACGTACAATTATTATGCACATACATATGGTGACATCTCATTATATTCTTATGCTTCCACTTATATCCCTTCGGAACCATTCATTGAGAATTTTGTAATGGCTCCTTTGGGGTGTTGATACACTATTGCGCAAGTTCTATTGTATGTGAGTTCCTTTTGTTGCTGCAAAGCATTGATACAATATGTCATTTGCAGGGAGCTCGCTCTGCATCCGAGTCTCAGTCATCCCGCACAGCAAGGAGCCGGACCAAGGGAGCAAGCAGCGCTGCTGGTTCCTTGAGACATGTGCATGTGTGGAGTAATTTTGCTTAGAGTATTTAACAAGATTGTCACATCCCTGGTCCTGATATGCACTAGGCTAGACCTCATGTGAGCATCATGTTTTAATTCAAATGAAATTTGAATTGAGGAATTTTCAAAGCCTCAGAAACCTTCTAAAAATGATCAACATTAAAATCTCCTCAAAGAAGTCCAAGAAAATGTTCCTCTTAGTCTCTGAAAATATTGCAAAGAGGTAAAACTCAAAACAATATTTTTGGTATCTCAGAGTTAATTATTTTGGGCCTTTGAATTAAATAAATAGCTATTTGCATTGGATATATATTTGATATATAAATAATATATGTCCAATAATTACTGGAACATTTTATGTGGTTTGGTATATTTTAACTCTAGCCACATAACTATTTGCAGGATTTTATAAAATGGTTTAGTATTTTACTAAACTAAAACAACACAGAACAAAATAGATAAATAAAAACAGAAATAGAAAGAGAGAGAAGGACTACCTGGCGCTCACCTGGTAGCCCACCTGGCCTAGCAGCACGGCCCAGCCCATCTCCACTTCCCCTCCTGTCGTCTTCCTCTTGCCAGTGGGAGCAGCTGCGTGCTCGCACGCGCGCGGCCGAGGAGGCCAGCTCCTCCCTGCCTGGCTGCCTCCTCCTCCCCCGGGACGTCTCCCGCAGCGCCACGCCACCCCCTGGACCCCTCTCACTCCCTCCCGTGCTTCTTCCCCCCCCCCTCCTCTGCTCTCTGCCGCGCCACACCCGAGCGCACCCGACGCCGCCGTTCGCTGCCACCACGGCCACCGGCCACCCCACGCCTCACCGACGCGCCCAGAAACTCTGCCACTTCGTCCTCTACCTCCTCAACGAGCCACGAGGCCCCGGACGTGCCGCAACACCGCCCTCGATGTCTTCTTCAACCTCGGGACCGCCGGCCATCTTTGTCAAATTCGTCGGCTCCGGACCGTCCCCGACCTCGCCGAGCGTCCCCTCGTCATCGCCGTGAGCCACTGACCTTCTCCCCTAACTCAGCATGCTCTCCTCCGTGCCGTAGCGCCGTACCCCACGAGCACCGAAGCCACCGTCCGCCATTGCTGCTGCACGCATAGCCTCCGTGCTTCCCTGGCCTCACTGTGCTGCTCTTAGTGCTCCCCATGTCTAGCAGGTGCTGCCCAGCCTCTCCATTTGCTCACTGATGCACCGTAGCGACGCGCCCGAGCACCACCGAACACCATCGCCGCCAAAGCTCGTCGCCGGCATGAGTTCCGGCGACCCCACGACCTCCCACTTGGTCCTCTGGATGCGCGAGAGCAAGGGCCATCCCCTGGTGCCCTCAGCGCGCCAAGCTGACGCCTCTAGCGTAAGTCTAGCGTGCCCCCGCCGTGTCCTGTGGTCGCCGCTGGCTGGTCTCCGGTGGCTGACGTGGCACCATTAGTTTAGGTGCTAATCGCGTTTAGTCAGTGTCGCGTGTCGATGACATATGGGCCCCACGCCCTTATCTAACCACGGTTTAACCCCTGTTTAGTTTAAGTTAACCACAGTGGCCCCACGCGTCGGAGTTGACCTAGCTGATCTGGCCGTTGACCGGTCCCACCTGTCAGTGAGTGAAACAGCCCTGTGTCACTGACGTGTGGCCCCCACACGTCAGGTTTGACCAGCAGCAGCGTCTGTTGACCTGCTGACGTCACGGTGATGCACTGCTGACGTAGTAAATGTTTCTGGAATTTAGATAATTCTTAAATGATTTATTATTTTCAGGAAATGTCCTAAACTTCTAAAAATCATAGAAAATTAACCGTAACTCCAAATTAAATAATTTATATATGAAAAATTATCAGAAAAATTCAAGGAATCCATCTGTATCATTTTCATGCATGTTAGAACAACTTATAGCTGCTGTATAGCACAAATAAATTAAATGGCATTTGAATAATCACATATGGAGTTTGAATTTGAATCTTGTATTCAAACCAACTTCATTTAATCTGTTGCTAGTTGCATTAGCTCAAAACACATTCATATTGCCATGTCATAGCATGCATCATTTTGTGCATTGCATTGATTGTGTTCTTCTTTGTTGCCGGTATCTTTTCCCTCCCGGTAGACGATGTTCCGACGTTGTGATCGTTGACACTGATGAAGACTCAATGTTATCTTCAGAATTGCCAGGCAAGCAAAACCCCCTTGTTCATTCCGATAAAATCCCACTCTCTCGCTCCTGCTCTCTTTTACTGCATTAGGACAACACCGATTCATCTGTTACCTGCTGCGGTAGCTGAACCCCTTTATCCTTTGCATGACCTGTCATTGCCACAGTAAATAGATGAAACCCACTAGCATGAGTAGGAGTTGTTTGAGCCCTGTTGTGCCTACTCATTCATGCTTGTTTGTCATGCCTGCTACTGCTTAGAGTTGAGTCAGGTCTGATTCATCGGGGATGAATCAGAGGTGTGTGAACATGTCCTACTGTTAAGAGCTAAGTGTGTGAACACGATTTGGTAAAGGTAGCGGTGAGAGGCCATGTAGGAGTACATGGTGGGTTGTCTCATTGCAGCCGTCCTCAGGAACTGAGTTCTGTGTTTGTGATCCATGACTCAGCTACTACCATGCATTGGGCCCGAAACCAATGGACCCTCTCGGCTTCTTAATCACCCTTGTCCTCTGTCCAGGAGTTGCAAGTAGTTTCTGGTGTTTTTAGTATGCTGGAGGCCGTGCGCAGCGCTGACCGGAGGGGTGGGCTGTGATGCGGTAGGCACGTGGTCGGGTAAACCGGGCGCCCGTTTGGTGTCACGGAACCCTGTTCACATCGTTTGGGGCTGTGAGCGAAACTCCGGCCGGATCTCCTCATGGATGGAACCCGAATAGGTGATAAACCTGGACTAGAGACTTGAGTGTTTAGGCAGGCCGTGGCCGACACCCACGTCGGGCTTCCGCTTGAAGGTTGCCGAGTACATGTCGTGTAAACGGCGGTAAGTGGCGAGAGCGTGTGTGAAGAAGTACACCCCTGCAGGGTTAATATGATTTATTCGAATAGCCGTGTCCACGGAAAAGGACTTCTGGGTTGCTTATATCAGTTCATAGACAAGTGAAAGTGGATACTCTAAAATACGCAAGATAAGCGTGAGTGCTATGGACGGCGTTCTCGTAGGGAGACGGGAGCGGATCCATAGTGGTGTATTGATATGGTGAATATGTGGACTCGTGTGCGCCACCTCAAAAGAGTTACTTGCAGTCGTAGTTCAGGATAGCCACCGAGTCAAAGCTGGCTTGCTGCAGTTAAACCCCACCATCCCCTTTGTCGATAATGATGCGTATGTAGATAGTTCTGATGTAAGTCTTGCTGGGTACATTTGTACTCACGTTTGCCTATTTTATGTTTTTGCAGAGAGACTTCAGTCTCACTAGTAGTTCCGCTTGGACTTCGATGTTTAGCTTGTTACCTTAGCTACGATCTTGTGCCCTCGGCAGTATCTGGTAGATAGTCAGGCTTCTCAGCCTTTTTCATTTATAGTTGTCTGTACTCAGACATGATAGCTTCCGCTTGTGCTTTGACTTGTATGCTCTGAATGTTGGGTCGTGAGACCCCTGTTTGTAATATCTCGCTCCTCGGAGCCTATTGGATAAATACTTGAGTCGTAGAGTCATGTTGTGATGCCATGTTGTGTTTGCACATATCGAGCATATTGTGTGTATGTTATTGAAATGCTTGGTATGTGTGGGATCTGACTATCTAGTTGTTTATCCTTAGTAGCCTCTCTTACCGGGAAATGTCTCCTAGTGTTTCCACCGAGCCATGGTAGCTTGCTACTGCTCCGGAACACTTAGGCTGGCCGGCATGTGTCCTTCTTCGTTCCTGTGTCTGTCCCTTCGGGGAAATGTCACGCGATGAATACCGGAGTCCTGTTAGCCTGCTACAACCCGGTTCACCGGAGTCCTGCTAGCCCAGTGCTACAGCCTGGATTCACTCGCTGATGACCGACACGTTCGATGCTGGGTCATGGATGCCTGTCCCTGTAAGTCTGTGCCACTTTGGGTTTACGACTAGCCATGTCAGCCCGGGCTCCTTATCATATGGATGCTAGCGACACTGTCATATACGTGTGCCAAAAGGCGCAAACGGTCCCGGGCTAAGATAAGGCGACACCCGTGGGAATACCGTGCGTGAGGCCGCAAAGTGATATGAGGTGTTACATGCTAGATCGATGTGGCATTGAGTCGGGGTCCTGACAGCGTTGGTATCAGAGCTTGACTGCCTGTAGGATTACCAAGCCAAACTGGTCGATGTTGAGTCTAGAAATTCTTTAGTTATATGTAGGGGAATTGATTGTGGGAAGGAATGTAAGGCTCTTTTTACTCCTTATACCTCATGGCCTTCTGATCTGAATCATCATCTTCTCTTCTACGGGGATTAAGAACTAGGCTATCTCTTCTTTCTATTAGGATCACGTGTTACTAATCAGTGGACTTATAAGATTGTTGGATTTAAGTCTCAGTTCAGTTCCTACTACTTTCGTATGTTAATTGTTGATCTCGAAACCTTGATATTGTGCTTCTGAGTGGTTATGCCACCATTTTTGTGAATGTCTCAAATCTTTTCTGAGCATTTACAGCCGTTATGCTGTCCGAGTCATCCCAGGTTTCTAAGTAGTCTGATGCAATTGCAAATCCTATCTTCCCGTTTCAATGTTCCCATGGGCCAGATTAACCACACTAATCAGTGAGTTGAGGTACTTCGTTACCTTGACATATATGTTGGAGATATTATTATGACCCTAGGTGTCTTAGGGGATCATCTAGTAATTTAGCCATGATTTGTGTTCCCAGTGTGATGATTCTGGCCATCATTCTCGAAAGCATCCCGTGATGCTACTTAGTAATAGGTATTCTGTTCCTGGGTTCTTGAACCCGAGATTCACTCTACCTACTTCATGTTGATAGTAATTGCTAGTGCCTTTAGGATATTAGTAACCTTTGCGATAGTCCTTGAAGTCCGTGGTATCTTCTTCTTCCAAATACCATGAACTACCTATGGCAGAAGTTCCTCGTTGAACTGAAATATCACAGCAGGATTATTCTTGATGAGTTCTCCATTATATATTGTGGCTCTGCTAGTTCTACCTTTCTGCATGGGTTATCCGGAAGAAATATGTTGAACTTCGTTCGACATGCTAATCCATGCATCCACAACTCAGAAAATTATATGTTCCTTTGAGTTGTCCCTCTTTAGTTGTCTACCGACCTTCGTCTATCAATTGATATCAAGGGTATGCATGCATTCGTTTATCGATGCCTATTACCCTTGTGGTCCGTCAAGCCATTCTGTCCTGAATGACTTGGAGAAACAAACTCCAGTACCTCATCCATATCTAGGATTGGGTCAAAGTAGTTGTATTCCGCAGATCAAATGCCAATCCAGCTTTTGGTTCTGTTCTACCTTGGAGTATTACCCCCCTTATGTCAGAATGTTCATGAGAACTGCACCAACTCTCATGAATTTTGACGTAGTGATACTTCTCACCATCATTAGTCATTCCTCGGCCCTCGTGTTGATGCAACCGGAATACCGACAAATGAATTGTGATGTGTGAAATCAATACTCCCAGCAACCTCGTTGCTTGGTAGTTAAAGGGTAATAATTTCATTCTTAGCGTGTTGGTTTTTGAATCATCCTTCTAAGACTGATCGTGCTACCTAGTCCTTATTTCGATGCACCCTTCGATTGATGAGTTAGGATCTTGTCAAGTCCTCACTCATTTGATCATATCATCTTGCCCTCAAAAGCGAGATTGTTCTCGAGCTTAGTAACATACCGGTGGTTCGTGATTTTCCGAATATCTTCTCGGAAGTATTACCAGGTTGTTCCCTGACTGTTATGTTGAGCTCGTGATCAAGTTGGTTTCTTGTGAACCACCTTCTCTCCAAGAATCAGTGTTAGATATCCCTGAGCTAGTTGGTTAAGCTAGACAACAACTTGGAGAATTGGAAGATAAAAGCTTGCCTAACTTAGTTCGTTCCAAAGGAATATTCTTGTGTAGTGTGTGTTGAAGAAAGATGATATCTTCATCGATTGGTCCCTGTGATTAGTTGCTGGACCTATTGTCTTATCAATCCTTTGATTTGAGTGTGGGCTATCGTCAAATCAAATCAGTACCAACGATGCTCGTAATGTTGTCTTATTCGTGGTTGATTCCTCGAGCATACACCATTACATCTTTGGTCTGACCAATGCTATCACTTGTTCACTTAACTATGGAATTCCTTTTAAAAGGAAACCCAGATGAATTGTTGTTGTGCCCATTGACAACATCCTTGTCTTCTCCATAATTTTGCTGAACATTAAGCTAGTGTTGGAAACTTTTGAAAGCATTTGTTCATGCTAGCTCATGAAGCATATGTTCGGATGTAAGAAGTGACTTCCTCTAGTTCATGTGCATTTGATGCAAGTTGCCACCGTGGACTCGAGAAAGTCAATGTTGCTTCCTCTGGAATCATCACAAGTCAGTCATGCACACGTGCGAAGAATTCTGTGGTTTGAAGACTTGCAACCTTCAATCTATATGTATCCCTAGCACACCAAGGCACTGATTGATTTGTTCAAGGCGAAGGAGTTCCTTCATAAGAGCTAATCCGGACATATGTAAGGACTTCGATACCCTCGTTGATGGTTCCCCCTCCTGAACTCGGTAGTGTTTTATTATAAGACTACTTTGTGGTCATGCTTGTCTTGGACAACGTGTTCACATGTTTGTAGCAGAACCAGCTCATGTTTTGGAGCTTGCTATCGTAGTTCATCTCCCGAGAATCCCGCAACGTCATCTCGTCGATTTGTGTTGCAAACTTCCGTTTTTCTTCCTAGACTCGATGAGTCTGGAATATCCTGACACCAACCAGATCTGAATCTCAGGCAGATATGATGGTTTGGAACATTTTCCAAGAACTATAATATCGATCCTTGGAAACCGGTAAAGTGGATGTCGTGGCCAACACACCTAGCCGGAAGACCTGTTATTATAATATCTTGATTGAGGAAGTTGGCCACCTCCCCATAAGGATTTCGTAGGATTTACCTCCCTAGTTGCTCCTTATGGATTCTTGTGCTCCCGAAGTCCGACCTTTACTTGATGTTCTAGATATCAAACCATATCTATGAATGGGTTACACTAGCACATCAAGAAGAACATTAGAAGCGGAGTGCTAAATGTCTCTCGGTCGATCATCCAGATTTTATTTCCTTGGCCCCGCCAAGGGTGAAATCTGAGAAGGTGTTATCTTCCTTTGCATCTGCATCCTCCATCACCATTCATCATGGTAGTAAGTTGTGTTACCGGATCCTTGACACGGATATTGGTAAAACCTTGATGAATGTGGAAATGCTCAAGTTCTTGAGAGCACGCACAAGCGCTAACTGGGTTTGCTCTCAGTTTCCTCGGCAATGCTATGACCTATTCAAACAGTGAATTCACTCTCTATTGTTGGGTTCTTCCCGAGTTACCAGAATCATTCCCAGCATTTGCATTCTGTTCCCAGCTTGCACCGCCATTATGCCATTCTACCATGGGTCTCTTCCATTTCCGGTGATAAGCAAATTCATCCATTACGTTGTCCTCAACAAGGTAATCCACATCATCCAAGTCCGAGTATGCCATTCTACCGACCCCCTCCAAACGATCGCTTGAGAATTGCCTTAGGCTGGTATAAAGGTTTTCAATGATCTCTGAATCAAAGGTAATTCTTTTTGCCACTTAAGGGGATATATCTACGAGTCACCTTCCCTAAGGTGCATCGTTATGGTATCATGGCAATTCAACTCCTCGCTACGTTGACAACCGATTACCACCTTAAGTGTGGAATCGTTGTCTACCTAGTGAACCTTCGTCATCTGTTCCACTCCATTCCTCTAGAGGTGTGCTTCGTCTCTCAGCTCGAGAGATGTTGCTATGTCCCATTCCGTGAGTTAATCCTGAGTTGTTCGTTCTTTGAGAAGATTAATTCTTCTACAGTTTTCCTTCCCTTTTCTTGTCATGTTAGTTGGAGTTCTCAGAGCAAGACTTCGAGAAAATGATGGTGATCGAATCAACGTTCCTATGAAGTGCAACCTGGATCGTGGAGATTGTACTAGTCGCGTTCCCCCTTCACCCTACCCTATGCTTGAATCTCGGGACGAGATTTTTGTTTAGTGGGGGTGAGTTGTCACATCCCTGGTCCTGTTATGCACTAGGCTAGACCTCATGTGAGCATCATGTTTTAATTCAAATGGAATTTGAATTGAGGAATTTTCAAAGCCTCAGAAACCTTCTAAAAATGATCAACATTAAAATCTCCTCAAAGAAGTCCAAGAAAATGTTCCTCTTAGTCTCTGAAAATATTGCAAAGAGGTAAAACTCAAAACAATATTTTTGGTATCTCAGAGTTAATTATTTTGGGCCTTTGAATTAAATAAATAGCTATTTGCATTGGATATATATTTGATATATAAATAATATATGTCCAATAATTACTGGAACATTTTATGTGGTTTGGTATATTTTAACTCTAGCCACATAACTATTTGCAGGATTTTATAAAATGGTTTAGTATTTTACTAAACTAAAACAACACAAAACAAAATAGATAAATAAAAACAGAAATAGAAAGAGAGAGAAGGACTACCTGGCGCTCACCTGGTAGCCCACCTGGCCCAGCAGCATGGCCCAGCCCATCTCCACTTCCCCTCCTGTCGTCTTCCTCTTGCCAGTGGGAGCAGCTGCGTGCTCGCACGCGCGCGGCCGAGGAGGCCAGCTCCTCCCTGCCTGGCTGCCTCCTCCTCCCCCGGGACGTCTCCCGCAGCGCCACGCCACCCCCTGGACCCCTCTCACTCCCTCCCGTGCTTCTTCCCCCCCCCCCTCCTCTGCTCTCTGCCGCGCCACACCCGAGCGCACCCGACGCCGCCGTTCGCTGCCACCACGGCCACCGGCCACCCCACGCCTCACCGACGCGCCCAGAAACTCTGCCACTTTGTCCTCTACCTCCTCAACGAGCCACAAGGCCCCAGACGTGCCGCAACACCGCCCTCGATGTCTTCTTCAACCTCGGGACCGTCGGCCATCTTCGTCAAATTCGTCGGCTCCGGTCCGTCCCCGACCTCGCCGAGCGTCCCCTCGTCATCGCCGTGAGCCACTGACCTTCTCCCCTAACTCAGCATGCTCTCCTCCGTGCCGTAGCGCCGTTCCCCACGAGCACCGAAGCCACCGTCCGCCATTGCTGCTGTGTCACACCCTAGCTAGTCATGCATAAGAGTGTTGCATCATGTTTACTCTTTCATCGGAAACTTGAAATGGGGATCTGTGAAACCCTCAGAATCATTTTGAAAATGATCCAAATAAAAATTTATCCAAAAGGGTCCAAGAAAATGCTCATGTGGCTCTCTCAAAATATTGGACAGAGATAAAAATCAAACCAATATTTTTAAGAGCTCATAGGTATTTATTTTGGGCATTTGGAATTAATGCATAAATATTTGCTTTGGAAATATATTAATTATATATATTAATATATGTCCAAATATTATGCCATTATAAAGGAGCTCTGAAATAATATATCTAGCCCCTGCAAAAATTGGCATAAGTTAAATAAATGATTTAATATATTATTTAAATCAAAACAAATGTCAGAAATTAGAAAACAGAAAAAAATAAAAGGGAGAAGCTTACCTGGGCTCCTCCCTGTGCAGCCCAGCCAGCTGGCCGGCCCAGCCAGCAGGCGGCCCAGCCCACCTCCCTCCTCTGTCGTCTTCGTCCCGACAGAGGGAGGGGAGTGTGGCCGGCGCGCGCGCGCGCGACCGCGCCACGCCACCTCTCTCCCTGCCTGCCTGCCCTCCCCTCCTCGCTCGTTGCCCCGGACGACGCCACGCCTCTCCCCCTGCTCTCTCTCACTCTCCCCGGCTCTCCCCTCCTCTCCCTCGCTCTCTCTCTCACACGGCCGAACACCACCGTCGCCGCCGTTTGCCATAGCAACCGCCTCCGGCCACCCCTCGCTTCCCCGACTAGCTCAGAAGCTCCGCCACAACCCCCTCTTCCTCCCCACCGCTCCACGGGCCTCCGGAAGCCCTGCATCACCACCACGTCGCCGTTCCCCTCCTCGGGCTCCGACCACCGTCGCCGTCGATTCGCCGTCTCCAGCGCGTCCCAGAGCCCGCTTCGACGCCCACTGCAACCGCGGTGAGCTACGCCACCGTTTCCCCCTCTCCTCCCCCTCGTTCCCTCACCGTAGCCTCCTCCCCACCATGGCCGAACCTCCGCCGTCGCCGAGCTCGCCGTCGACGCAGCTCCGGTGACCATTTGGTCACCCCGGCGAGTCCAACGAGTTCGTAAGACCCCGTAGAGCATCCCTAGCGCCTCGCTTCGCTCGCCTTCGAGCTCCAACCCCGTTCCCGTGCACGACCGAACCCCGGTGGCCGCCAAAGTCGTCGCCGGCGCCAACTCCGGCCACCCCGACCCCAACGGACTCCGCCAAGAGCTGCGGTTTGTCCTCAGCTCCACTCCGGTGGTCTCCGCGGCCCATTTGGTGGCCGAAATGGCCAAAACCACTCCCGCCGCCGCGTCGGGCTCGCCGGCGGCTAAACGCCGGCGTCGCTGGCTTTGACTTTGACCACGGGTGGGCCCTGGTTGACTCCCCTGAGTCAATGACAGGTGGGCCCAGCCCTGTAGCTAATTAGGATTAGCGCTAACCACTGTTAGTTAACCCCCTGACACTGACCAGTGGGCCCCAGCGCCACTAATTAGTAATTAGGATTAATTTAACCCTGTTTAACCCCCCCTGTCACTGACGTGTGGGCCCCACACGTCAGGTTTGACTTCAGCCAGCCGCAGTTGACCACTGACGTCATGCTGACGTCATGCTGGCGCAATAATTGTATTTCTGGATTTAATTTAAATCAGGAAATTCCAGAATATTATTTAAACTTCAAAAATTCATAACTTTTATTCTGTAACTCCAAATTGGACAAATTATATATGAAAAATGATCAGAAAAATCCAATCTATCCATCTGTACTATTTTCATGCATGATCAAACAAATTAAATTGATGTTTTAAGCAGAACAAGGAAAAGCACTTTAAAAGGCCATATTTGAATTTGAAATTTGAATCCTTGATTCAAATTTGCTCAAACCCTTCTGGTTTTAGTTGCATTAGCCCAACACACTCATATTGCCATGTTTCATGCATGCATCATATTGTTGCACATTGTTTGGTGATGGTTGTGTATCGGTGTCCTTTGTGACAGGTTCTGCCTCCGAGGAGTACCGTGATTACCCTAACGAAGAACCGTATCAGTGCATCGAACCATCAGGCAAGCAACCAACCATTTGATCATATCGATACAATCCCATGTTCTCGCTCCTGCTCTTTTTTACTGCATTAAGACAACGCGTTTCAAACTGCTGTGTGCTACGGTAGTTGAACCCATTTCCTCTGCATGACCTGTCATTGCCACAGTAACTAGATGAAACCCACTAGCATGTGTAGGAGTTGATTGAGCCCTATGTATGTGTTGTTCCTACCTTGCTATGCCTGCTATGCTTAGAGTCGTGTCAGGTCTGGTTCATCTGGGTGATGGGCTAGAGTGAAATGATTATGTCGGTAATGAGAGTGGTGTGGTGAACACGATTTGGTAAAGGTATCGATGAGAGGCCATGTAGGAGTACATGGTGGGTTGTTTCATTGAAGCCGACCTTAAGCACTGAGATCTGTATGTGTGATTTAAGAATCAGCTACTACCATGCATTGGGCCCAAAACCAATGGACCCTCTCGGCTTCTTATTCACCCTAGTTCTCCGTCCAGGAGTTGCAAGTAGTTTCTGGTGTTTGTAGCCTACTGGAGGCCGTGGACAGCGCTGACCGTAGGGGTGGGCTGTGATGCGGTAGGTACGTGGCACGGTGTACCGAATACCCGTTAGGTATCTCGGGAACCCTGTTCACATCGTTCGGGGCCGTATGGGAAACCTCGGCCGGACTCCCTGCGGATGGAACCTGGATAGGCGATAAACCTGGACTGGAGGCTTAGGTGATTAGGTAGGTCGTGGCCGACACCCACGTTGGGCTTCCGCTTGAAGGTTGCCGAGTACATGTCGTGTAAACGACGGTAAGTGGTGAGAGCGTGTATGAAGGAGTACACCCCTGCAGGGTTATCATGATCTATTCGAATAGCCGCGTCCGCGGTAAAGGACTACTTGGTTGCCTATACAGTTCATAGACAAGTAAATGGAAACTACTAAAAGCCTCAAGATAAGAGTGAGTGCCGAGGATGGCTCTTCCGTAGGAAGACGGAGGTGGATCCTCGGTGGTGTATTGAAGTGGTGAGTAGTGGACTCGTGTGCGCAAAACCATTTCAAGTTGGAGTATCGTAGGATAGCCTAGCCAAGAGTCAAAGCTGGCTTGCTGCAATAACTCCACCAACCCTTCTTGATAACATGCATGTATGTAGGATCTGATGTAAGACTTGCTGAGTACCTTTGTACTCATGTTGCTATAATCTACATTTTTACAGAAGACGCTGCAACCCCTTCTGATGGGTTCTATGTAGACGTTGACATCAACGAGTAGGCTAAAGACCCAGGTGGTGACCCTGAGCTTGTGAAGGACCACGTAGTATAGTTAGGCTTTCCAAGCCTCTTTTATTTTACTGGTTGTCTGTACTCAGACAAGTTACTTCCGCTGCTGGTTTGTATGACTGTATGACTTGTATGTTGGGTCGTGAGACCCGTATCTTTGTGTATGTTATGTATGGCTCCCTGAGCCTTAAATAAAGTACTTGTGTTGTAGAGTCATGTTGTGATGCTTCGTTGTATTTGCACATATCGAGCATATTGTGTGTATGATTGAAATGCTTGGTATGTGTGGGATATGACTATCTAGTTGTTTATCTTTAGTAGCCTCTCTTACCGGGAAATGTCTCCTAGTGTTACCACTTAGCCATGGTAGCTTGCTACTGCTCTGGAACACTTAGGCTGGCCGGCATGTGTCCTTCTTCGTTCCTGTGTCTGTCCCTTCGGGGAAATGTCACGCTTTGAGTACCGGAGTCCTGTTAGCCCGCTACAGCCCGGTTTACCGGAGTCCTGCTAGCCCAGTGCTACAGCCCGGACCCACTTGCTGATGACCGACACGTTCGAAGCTGGGTCATGGATGCCTGTCCCTGTAAGTCTGTGCCACTTTGGGTTTACGACTAGTCATGTCAGCCCGGGCTCTTTATCATATGGATGCTAGCGACACTATCATATATGTGAGCCAAAAGGCGCAAACGGTCCCGGGCAAAGGTAAGGCGACACCCGTGGGGATACCGTGCGTGAGGCCGCAAAGTGATATGAGGTGTTACCGGCTAGATCGATGTGACATCGAGTCGGGGTCCTGACAGCGTTGGCATCAGAGCCGGACTGCCTGTAGGTTCTCCAAGCCAAACTGGTCGATGTTGAGTCTAGAAATTCTTTAGTTATATGTAGGGGAATTGTTTGTGGGATGGAACGTAAGGCTCTTTTTACTCCTTTATCTTATGGCATTCTGATCTGAGTCAGTCCATTCTTCTACCGGGGGATAAGGAATTAGGATCTGTTCTCTCTATCAGGATCACGTGTTACTAATCAGTAGTACCTTATAAGTTTGATGGATACAAGCCTAGTTCAGTTCTACTACCACATTATGTTGCTAGAATGGATTCAGAACTTGGATATGATGATGATGAGTGTGTATGTAACCCTTTGTCAAATGTCTCAAAATCCTTCTTGAGCATTTACATCTGTTATGCTGCCGAAATTTTGCTAGAAATTCTAATGCCCTTGCATTATGATTGTGCTTTCAGATGGCCACTCGCGACCTCAATCAAGTGGTTCGCCTGACTCGATGCCTAGATGTACCCGGCCATACTGCTAAGTTGGTCAGGGTAATGACTGAGGCTGGATACCGCTGGTATCCTGAGTACACGGTCGAAGAGCAATTCCGAGATTTTAATCAAAGCCAGTATCTCTGCACTGTCAGGATATTTCCATCTTATCCTGGATCCACCGAGCCCCTTCACTGCTCTTATGGACTCGGGGTTACTATTGAGATGGCTGTGCAGGACGCCGCCTACTCTATGATGACCATTATGCGAGTCAGATCTGGACTATTTCGGGACTCTGATTTCCGGTATATGCCAGGATCACTTCCGGGAGCACAAGGGTATCTCCAGGCTATCTATGCTGACCCCACTCAGGAGGATTCACGGACTCGCACCACTGCTGAGATGCTCGAGGATAAGGATCGTGAAAATCGGGCCTTGAGGTTAGAGCTCTTCAATACCCGTGCTGACCACTGGGCCACTTTGACTCGGTTCGCACCGGCAGTGCAAGCTGGATATTCAGATATGCGCGATCTCTATCCTGTGAGATCTGCTCTGCCAGACGTGATGGTTTGGCGTGATGTAGGAGGCATCACCCCACCTCGCGGTCCCCGCAGGCCACCGTCTGTTGGTCCAAGGCCTCATCCTAGCCCCTATGGTCCACAAACTCCGCAAGATCGTCTGTTTCCGGATGATCATGTTGAGCTTCCAGGCTATGGAGGTGACTTCTACGAAGACTACTACGGATCGGTCTGAGTTAGTGGTAGTATCACTAGTTCGCACTAGCTGTGTCGTCTATCGTCCCGCGTGACTCGTGGGATATGACCTAGTATGTACTCTTTCCGGAGGTGTAGAAAAATAATGTATAGGAGCTTGGAATGCCTCCGATGAGATGTAATCCTCTTCTCACCATAATAGTACTTTGTTTGGTCTTGTACTAAACCCTGTATGGTGTGTATGACGATGGAATAAAGAAGCAGTTTCTGTATTTACCATGTCATACGGATGATCATCTTGCATTTCGAGTTATTCCTTACATTTTTATCCTATGTCGGAATCTTATCATCCTGACTAAATCATTGTCTTGTTTACCTAGGATGGTCAACACGCGCGCTAACCCTGCTTCTCAAGAGCAGGCCGAAGGCAGTGAAGGCAGGAATGAAAATCTGCCTCATCCTCCTTCCCTAGCCGAGGTTATGATGGAAGCTGAGAGAAACAAGCGGGAGACCAACCGTTTGTTGGAGCGTATTGAACAGAACACAGCACACCATCAGAGGACTAACGTGGTGTCACTCAGTGATTTTATCAAATTACATCCACCCACGTTCCACCACTCCGTCGAGCCTCTCGACGCTGATGACTGGCTTCGCAGTATCTCTCACAAGCTGCGTTCCACGCTGGTAGCGGAGGCTGACAAGGTCACCTTTGCTGCATATCATCTTGAAGGCCCCGCCAGTCTATGGTGGGAGAATTATGGAGCTATGCGCCCAGCGGGCCATGTCACTACTTGGGCTGAATTCAGCGAGGCTTTCCGTGAACATCACATTCCGGAGGGTCTCATGGACCGTAAACATGAGGAATTTTGCAGTTTCACCCAAGGCCGACTTTCTGTGGATGCTTATAGCAGGGAGTTTGGTAACCTCGCACGATATGCAACCGAGGAAGTTTCTACTGACGCCAAGAAGCAAGCAAGGTTCCGTAAGGGCCTTAGTCCTGAGCTTCGCCGCGACCTCCGTCTGCATGAGTGCACATCTTTTCAGAAACTTGTCAACAAAGCCATCAGTGCTGAAACTGGTCAGACTGACTATGACGCAACACGCAAGCATGGCCGTGACATGGGTTCCTCATCCGGTGCTGGTCCTCAGAAGCGCCGCGTGTGGGTACCCAACACCGCCCTGCCACCCAGGTTCACACCGAGGACTTCTTTCCAGGCGCCTCGCCCTGTTCAACAGTCTGCACCGGCCAAGCCCTATGGGGGTCCAATCAATAATGCTCCTCCACGTACCAGTTCCGTGACTTGTTTCAAGTGTGGGGAATCTGGCCACTATATGCGTGAGTGTCCCCAGACTAACCCCAACCAATCTGCTAAAGCTGTTGGCCGTGGCAAGCCGACAGGAAAAATATTCCACGCCAAGCCGGTCACCGCTTCACGTGGCCATGTCAACTGTATCTCTGCCGAAGAAGCTCAAGAGGATCCCAACGTCGTTCTTGGTACGCTTCTTGTCAATTGCCACCCGGCATCTGTTCTTTTCGATATAGGAGCCTCTCATTCTTTTATATCTGAAAATTATGCTCGTTTGCATAATGTCGCATTCGGTGATATGCCAACCTCTATGGTAATTCAAACTCCGGGATCCAAATGGAAAACTTCTAGAGTAAGCCATGGAAATGAAATCCAAGTCGACAGACTTGTTTTCCTTGCCTCCTTGATAGCCCTTAAATCTTCAGATATTAATATCATTCTGGGTATGGACTGGATGTCAGCTCATCATGCCCAAATTGATTGCTTCTCTAGGACTGTTCAACTCACCCATCCTTCGGGGAAGATAGTCAATGTCTTGACCCGAATAGCCAAGCGACAATTATATTCTCTTAACGCCAGCCCTTTGCCAGACCTTGAGGATGTTCCGGTAGTCCGTGACTTCCCGGATGTCTTTCCAGAGGAATTGCCAGGTGTTCCACCTGACAGGGATGTTGAGTTTGTAATAGACCTCATTCCAGGAACCGTTCCGATTGCTAGAAGACCTTATAAGATGGCACCCCTAGAACTAGCCGAGCTTAAGAAACAACTCGATGAGTCCTTGAAAAAGGGTTTCATCCAACCTAGTTCATCTCCGTGGGCTTGCCCCGTTCTCTTCGTCAAGAAGAAGGATGGTACGGACCGGATGGTTGTAGATTACCGACCTGTCAATTTGGTCACGATCAAGAACAAATATCCGCTTCCCAGGATCAACGACCTGTATGATCAGCTCGCTGGATCCTCAGTCTTCTCCAAGATGGATTTGAGGTTGGGCTACCATCAAATCAAAATCAGAAATGGGGACATTCCTAAAACGGCCTTTGTTACTCGTTATGGCCAATACGAGTACACCGTCATGTCCTTCGGTTTAACCAACGCTCCAGCCACCTTTTCTCGGTTAATGAACTCAATCTTCATGGAGTATTTGGATAAATTCGTCGTGGTTTACCTCGATGATATACTCATCTACTCCAAGAACGAGGAAGAACATGCCGAACATCTAAGGCTAGTGTTGAAGAAACTACGAGAGCATCGCCTTTATGCCAAATTTTCTAAATGTGAATTCTGGTTATCAGAAGTGACCTATTTGGGTCATGTAATATCTGGTAAAGGTATTGCTGTTAACCCTGAGCGAGTTCAAGCCGTCCTTAATTGGACTCCACCTGAATCGGTCAAGCAAGTTCGGAGTTTTCTGGGCTTAGCGAGCTATTGTCGTCGCTTTGTCGAGAACTTCTCCAAAGTTGCCAAACCTCTAACCGAACTCCTCAAGAAAGATAAGAAGTTCGAGTGGACTCCACAATGTGAGCACAACTTTCAGGAACTGAAAAGACGCCTGACCTCTGCTCCCGTACTGGTACCGCCAGACTTCTCCAAAGACTTTGTTATCTACTGCGACGCCTCGCGACAAGGACTAGGTTGCATCCTTATGCAAGATCGACATGTAATTGCCTACGCTTCACGGCAATTGCACCCACATGAGGAGAATTATCCTACTCATGATCTAGAGCTTGCAGCCGTAGTCTATGCACTTAAGACCTGGCGACATTACCTCCTCGGTAACCGTTGCGAAATATTCACTGATCACCAAAGTCTGAAGTACATTTTCACCCAACCGGATTTGAATCTCAGGCAAAGACGTTGGGTGGAGTTGATCACAGACTTCGATTTAGGAATAACCTACACCCCAGGGAAAGCCAACGTCATGGCTGATGCGCTAAGTCGTAAATCTTATTGTAACCACCTAATGTTACAACAAAGTCAACCGCTTCTCCATGAGGAATTTCGGAAGCTTAACCTTCACATTGTACCTCAAGGTTTTCTCTCCACCTTGGTGGCAAAACCTACCCTTACGGATCAGATTATCAAAGCACAGAAGGTAGATCCGGGAATCTCCCGCATCAAGAGAAACGTTCAGAAAGGAATTGCGAATTGCTTCTCCATTAATGATCAAGGGGTCGTATACTTCGGGAATCGACTAGTGGTTCCCAAAGTGCGAAACCTGAGGCGTTTGATCCTTAAGGAAGCTCATGAATCTCCCCTCACCATTCATCCCGGTAGCACCAAGATGTATCAGGACTTACGCCAGAGGTTCTGGTGGACTAGGGTGAAGAGAGAAATTGCTCAGTATATTGCTAATTGCGACGTTTGTCGTCGTGTAAAAGCAGAGCATCAACGGCCTGCTGGCACCCTTCAACCCTTAGCTATTCCTGAATTGAAATGGGATAAAATTGGTATGGATTTCATTACCGGTTTTCCCAGGACCAGGAGAGGGAATAATGCTATCTTCGTCGTTGTCGATCGTCTTTCCAAAGTAGCCCATTTCCTACCTGTTCGTGAGAGTATAACCGCTAGTCAGCTGGCAGACTTATACATCTCCCGAATAGTGTCCCTCCATGGTGTTCCTTTGGAAATCAACTCGGATCGAGGAAGTCTTTTCACCTCTCGATTTTGGGAAAGTTTCCAAAATGCTATGGGAACCCGTCTCTCCTTTAGCACCACCTTCCACCCTCAGTCGAGTGGTCAAGTGGAACACGTCAACCAGATTCTAGAAGACATGCTTCGAGCCTCTGTTATCTCATTCGGAATGGATTGGGAGAAGTGCCTTCCATTTGCCGAATTCGCTTATAACAACAGCTATCAATCTAGCTTGGGTAAAGCCCCTTTTGAAGTTCTCTATGGACGACGGTGTCGAACACCCCTTAACTGGTCAGAGACCGGGGAAAGACAATTCTTTGGCCCCGACATGATTCAGGAAGCAGAAGAACAAGTTCGCATCGTTCGTGAAAAGTTGAAAACAGCCCAATCTCGTCAAAAGAGTCAATATGACCGGAAACATAAGGCTATGACTTTCGAGGTTGACAAGAAGGCTTATCTTCGGGTCACCCCTCTGAAGGGAACCCATCGTTTCGGTATCAAAGGCAAATTGGCTCCTCGTTACATTGGACCTTTTCGCATTCTTGCCAAACAAGGAGAAGTTGCCTACCAGTTGGAACTACCTCCGCATCTCTCCAGAGTCCACGATGTCTTCCACGTTTCTCAACTCAGGCGTTGCTTCTCGGATCCTATCCGTGAAGTGGACCATGAAACACTTGATCTCCAAGATAATCTTACATATCGAGAGTACCCCATCCGTATCCTCGATCAGGCCGAGCGTACCACTCGACGTCATAACATCAAGTTTCTCAAAGTACAATGGTCGCACCATTCCGAGGATGAAGCAACTTGGGAAAGGGAAGATCGTCTTCGACTTGAGTATCCCACCTTCTTCCCGGAGGAACCCAAATCTCGGGACGAGATTCTTTTGAGTGGGGGTGAGTTGTCACACCCTAGCTAGTCATGCATTAGAGTGTTGCATCATGTTTACTCTTTCATCAGAAACTTGAAATGGGGATCTGTGAAACCCTCAGAATCATTTTGAAAATGATCCAAATAAAAATTTCTCCAAAAGGGTCCAAGAAAATGCTCATGTGGCTCTCTGAAAATATTGGACAGAGATAAAAATCAAACCAATATTTTTAAGAGCTCATAGGTATTTATTTTGGGCATTTGGAATTAATGCATAAATATTTGCTTTGGAAATATATTAATTATATATATTAATATATGTCCAAATATTATGCCATTATAAAGGAGCTCTGAAATAATATATCTAGCCCCTGCAAAAATTGGCATAAGTTAAATAAATGATTTAATATATTATTTAAATCAAAACAAATGTCAGAAATTAGAAAACAGAAAAAAATAAAAGGGAGAAGCTTACCTGGGCTCCTCCCTGTGCAGCCCAGCCAGCTGGCCGGCCCAGCCAGCAGGCGGCCCAGCCCACCTCCCTCCTCTGTCGTCTTCGTCCCGACAGAGGGAGGGGAGTGTGGCCGGCGCGCGCGCGCGCCACCGCGCCACGCCACCTCTCTCCCTGCCTGCCTGCCCTCCCCTCCTCGCTCGTTGCCCCGGATGATGCCACGCCTCTCCCCCTGCTCTCTCTCACTCTCCCCCGGCTCTCCCCTCCTCTCCCTCGCTCTCTCTCTCACACAGCCGAACACCACCGTCGCCGCCGTTCGCCATAGCAACCGCCTCCGGCCACCCCTCGCTTCCCCGACTAGCTCAGAAGCTCCGCCACAACCCCCTCTTCCTCCCCACCGCTCCACGGGCCTCCGGAAGCCCTGCATCGCCACCACGTCGCCGTTCCCCTCCTCGGGCTCCGACCACCGTCGCCGTCGATTCGCCGTCTCCAGCGCGTCCCCGAGCCCGCTTCGACACCCACTGCAACCGCGGTGAGCTACGCCACCGTTTCCCCCTCTCCTCCCCCTCGTTCCCTCACCGTAGCCTCCTCCCCACCATGGCCGAACCTCCGCCGTCGCCGAGCTCGCCGTCGACGCAGCTCCGGTGACCATTTGGTCACCCCGGCGAGTCCAACGAGTTCGTAAGACCCCGTAGAGCATCCCTAGCGCCTCGCTTTGCTCGCCTTCGAGCTCCAACCCCGTTCCCGTGCACGACCGAACCCCGGTGGCTGCCAAAGTCGTCGCCGGCGCCAACTCCGGCCACCCCGACCCCAACGGACTCCGCCAAGAGCTGCGGTTTGTCCTCAGCTCCACTCCGGTGGTCTCCGCGGCCCATTTGGTGGCCGAAATGGCCAAAACCACTCCCGCCGCCACGTCGGGCTCGCCGGCGGCTAAACGCCGGCGTCGCTGGCTTTGACTTTGACCACGGGTGGGCCTTGGTTGACTCCCCTGAGTCAATGACAGGTGGGCCCAGCCCTGTAGCTAATTAGGATTAGTGCTAACCACTGTTAGTTAACCCCCTGACACTGACCAGTGGGCCCCAGTGCCACTAATTAGTAATTAGGATTAATTTAACCCTGTTTAACCCCCCCTGTCACTGACGTGTGGGCCCCACACGTCAGGTTTGACTTCAGCCAGCCGCAGTTGACCACTGACGTCATGCTGACGTCATGCTGGCGCAATAATTGTATTTCTGGATTTAATTTAAATCAGGAAATTCCAGAATATTATTTAAACTTCAAAAATTCATAACTTTTATTCTGTAACTCCAAATTGGACAAATTATATATGAAAAATGATCAGAAAAATCCAATCTATCCATCTATACTATTTTCATGCATGATCAAACAAATTAAATTGATGTTTTAAGCAGAACAACGAAAAGCACTTTAAAAGGCCATATTTGAATTTGAAATTTGAATCCTTGATTCAAATTTGCTCAAACCCTTCTGGTTTTAGTTGCATTAGCCCAACACACTCATATTGCCATGTTTCATGCATGCATCATATTGTTGCACATTGTTTGGTGATGGTTGTGTATCGGTGTCCTTTGCGACAGGTTCTGCCTCCGAGGAGTACCGTGATTACCCTAACGAAGAACCGTATCAGTGCATCGAACCATCAGGCAAGCAACCAACCATTTGATCATATCGATACAATCCCATGTTCTCGCTCCTGCTCTTTTTTACTGCATTAAGACAACGCGTTTCAAACTGCTGTGTGCTACGGTAGTTGAACCCATTTCCTCTGCATGACCTGTCATTGCCACAGTAACTAGATGAAACCCACTAGCATGTGTAGGAGTTGATTGAGCCCTATGTATGTGTTGTTCCTACCTTGCTATGCCTGCTATGCTTAGAGTTGTGTCAGGTCTGGTTCATCTGGGTGATGGGCTAGAGTGAAATGATTATGTCGGTAATGAGAGTGGTGTGGTGAACACGATTTGGTAAAGGTATCGATGAGAGGCCATGTAGGAGTACATGGTGGGTTGTTTCATTGAAGCCGACCTTAAGCACTGAGATCTGTATGTGTGATTTAAGAATCAGCTACTACCATGCATTGGGCCCGAAACCAATGGACCCTCTCGGCTTCTTATTCACCCTAGTTCTCCGTCCAGGAGTTGCAAGTAGTTTCTGGTGTTTGTAGCCTACTGGAGGCCGTGGACAGCGCTGACCGTAGGGGTGGGCTGTGATGCGGTAGGTACGTGGCACGGTGTACCGAATACCCATTAGGTATCTCGGGAACCCTGTTCACATCGTTCGGGGCCGTATGGGAAACCTCGGCCGGACTCCCTGCGGATGGAACCTGGATAGGCGATAAACCTGGACTGGAGGCTTAGGTGATTAGGTAGGTCGTGGCCGACACCCACGTTGGGCTTCCGCTTGAAGGTTGCCGAGTACATGTCGTGTAAACGACGGTAAGTGGTGAGAGCGTGTATGAAGGAGTACACCCCTGCAGGGTTATCATGATCTATTCGAATAGCCGCGTCCACGGTAAAGGACTACTTGGTTGCCTATACAGTTCATAGACAAGTAAATGGAAACTACTAAAAGCCTCAAGATAAGAGTGAGTGCCGAGGATGGCTCTTCCGTAGGAAGACGGAGGTGGATCCTCGGTGGTGTATTGAAGTGGTGAGTAGTGGACTCGTGTGCGCAAAACCATTTCAAGTTGGAGTATCGTAGGATAGCCTAGCCAAGAGTCAAAGCTGGCTTGCTGCAATAACTCCACCAACCCTTCTTGATAACATGCATGTATGTAGGATCTGATGTAAGACTTGCTGAGTACCTTTGTACTCATGTTGCTATAATCTACATTTTTATAGAAGACGCTGCAACCCCTTCTGATGGGTTCTATGTAGACGTTGACATCAACGAGTAGGCTAAAGACCCAGGTGGTGACCCTGAGCTTGTGAAGGACCACGTAGTATAGTTAGGCTTTCCAAGCCTCTTTTATTTTACTAGTTGTCTGTACTCAGACAAGTTACTTCCGCTGCTGGTTTGTATGACTGTATGACTTGTATGTTGGGTCGTGAGACCCGTATCTTTGTGTATGTTATGTATGGCTCCCTGAGCCTTAAATAAAGTACTTGTGTTGTAGAGTCATGTTGTGATGCTTCGTTGTATTTGCACATATCGAGCATATTGTGTGTATGATTGAAATGCTTGGTATGTGTGGGATCTGACTATCTAGTTGTTTATCTTTAGTAGCCTCTCTTACCGGGAAATGTCTCCTAGTGTTACCGCTGAGCCATGGTAGCTTGCTACTGCTCTGGAACACTTAGGCTGGCCGGCATGTGTCCTTCTTCGTTCCTGTGTCTGTCCCTTCGGGGAAATGTCACGCTTTGAGTACCGGAGTCCTGTTAGCCCGCTACAGCCCGGTTTACCGGAGTCCTGCTAGCCCAGTGCTACAGCCCGGACCCACTTGCTGATGACCGACACGTTCGAAGCTGGGTCATGGATGCCTGTCCCTGTAAGTCTGTGCCACTTTGGGTTTACGACTAGTCATGTCAGCCCGGGCTCTTTATCATATGGATGCTAGCGACACTATCATATACGTGAGCCAAAAGGCGCAAACGGTCCCGGGCAAAGGTAAGGCGACACCCGTGGGGATACCGTGCGTGAGGCGGCAAAGTGATATGAGGTGTTACCGGCTAGATCGATGTGACATCGAGTCGGGGTCCTGACATGCTGCACGCATAGCCTCCGTGCTTCCCTGGCCTCACTGTGCTGCTCTTACTGCTCCCCATGTCTAGCAGGTGCTGCCCAGCCTCTCCATTTGCTCACTGATGCACCGTAGCGACGCGCCCGAGCACCACCGAACACCATCGCCGCCAAAGCTCGTCGCCGGCATGAGTTCCGGCGACCCCACGACCTCCCACTTGGTCCTCTGGATGTGCGAGAGCAAGGGCCATCCCCTGGTGCCCTCAGCGCGCCAAGCTGACGCCTCTAGTGTAAGTCCGGCATGCCCCCGCCGTGTCCTGTGGTTGCCGCCGGCTGGTCTCCGGTGGCTGATGTGGCACCATTAGTTTAGGTGCTAATCGCGTTTAGTCAGTGTCGCGTGTCGATGGCATATGGGCCCCACGCCCTTATCTAACCACGGTTTAACCCCTGTTTAGTTTATGTTAACCACAGTGGCCCCACGCATCGGAGTTGACCTAGCTGATGTGGCCGTTGACCGGTCCCACCTGTCAGTGAGTGAAACAGCCCTGTGTCACTGACGTGTGGCCCCCACACGTCAGGTTTGACCAGCAGCAGCGTCTGTTGACCTGCTGACATCACGGTGATGCACTGCTGACGCAGTAAATGTTTCTGGAATTTAGATAATTCTTAAATGATTTATTATTTTCAGGAAATGTCCTAAACTTCTAAAAATCATAGAAAATTAACCGTAACTCCAAATTAAATAATTTATATATGAAAAATTATCAGAAAAATTCAAGGAATCCATCTGTATCATTTTCATGCATGTTAGAGCAACTTATAGCTGCTGTATAGCACAAATCAATTAAATGGCATTTGAATAATCACATATGGTGTTTGAATTTGAATCTTGTATTCAAACCAACTTCATTTAATCTGTTGCTAGTTGCATTAGCTCAAAACACATTCATATTGCCATGTCATAGCATGCATCATTTTGTGCATTGCATTGATTGTGTTCTTCTTTGTTGCCGGTATCTGTTCCCTCCCAGTAGACGATGTTCCGACGTTGTGATCGTTGACACTGATGAAGACTCAATGTTATCTTCAGAAGTGCCAGGCAAGCAAAACCCCCTTGTTCATTTCGATAAAATCCCACTCTCTCGCTCCTGCTCTCTTTTACTGCATTAGGACAACACCGATTCATCTGTTACTTGCTGCGGTAGCTGAACCCCTTTATCCTTTGCATGACCTGTCATTGCCACAGTAAATAGATGAAACCCACTAGCATGAGTAGGAGTTGTTCGAGCCCTGTTGTGCCTACTCATTCATGCTTGTTTGTCATGCCTGCTACTGCTTAGAGTTGAGTCAGGTCTGATTCATCGGGGATGAATCAGAGGTGTGTGAACATGTCCTACTATTAAGAGCTAAGTGTGTGAACACGATTTGGTAAAGGTAGCGGTGAGAGGCCATGTAGGAGTACATGGTGGGTTGTCTCATTGCAGCCATCCTCAGGAACTGAGTTCTGTGTTTGTGATCCATGATTCAGCTACTACCATGCATTGGGCCCGAAACCAATGGACCCTCTCGGCTTCTTAATCACCCTTGTCCTCTGTCCAGGAGTTGCAAGTAGTTTCTGGTGTTTGTAGTATGCTGGAGGCCGTGCGCAGCGCTGACCGGAGGGGTGGGCTGTGATGCGGTAGGCACGTGGCCGGGTAAACCGGGCGCCCGTTTGGTGTCATGGAACCCTGTTCACATCGTTTGGGGCTGTGAGCGAAACTCCGGCCGGATCTCCTCATGGATGGAACCCGAATAGGTGATAAACCTGGACTAGAGACTTGAGTGTTTAGGCAGGCCGTGGCCGACACCCACGTCGGGCTTCCGCTTGAAGGTTGCCGAGTACATGTCGTGTAAACGGCGGTAAGTGGTGAGAGCGTGTGTGAAGAAGTACACCCCTGCAGGGTTAATATGATCTATTCGAATAGCCGTGTCCATGGAAAAGGACTTCTGGGTTGCTTATATCAGTTCATAGACAAGTGAAAGTGGATACTCTAAAATACGCAAGATAAGCGTGAGTGCTATGGACGGCGTTCTCGCAGGGAGACGGGAGCGGATCCATAGTGGTGTATTGATATGGTGAATATGTGGACTCGTGTGCGCCACCTCAAAAGAGTTACTTGCAGTCGTAGTTCAGGATAGCCACCGAGTCAAAGCTGGCTTGCTGCAGTTAAACCCCACCATCCCCTTTGTTGATAATGATGCATATGTAGATAGTTCTGATGTAAGTCTTGCTGGGTACATTTGTACTCACGTTTGCCTATTTTATGTTTTTGCAGAGAGACTTCAGTCTCACTAGTAGTTCCGCTTGGACTTCGACGTTTAGCTTGTTACCTCAGCTACGATCTTGTGCCCTCGGCAGTATCTGGTAGATAGTCAGGCTTCTCAGCCTTTTTCATTTATAGTTGTCTGTACTCAGACATGATAGCTTCCGCTTGTGCTTTGACTTGTATGCTCTGAATGTTGGGTCGTGAGACCCCTGTTTGTAATATCTCGCTCCTCGGAGCCTATTGGATAAATACTTGAGTCGTAGAGTCATGTTGTGATGCCATGTTGTGTTTGCACATATCGAGCATATTGTGTGTATGTTATTGAAATGCTTGGTATGTGTGGGATCTGACTATCTAGTTGTTTATCCTTAGTAGCCTCTCTTACCGGGAAATGTCTCCTAGTGTTTCCACCGAGCCATGGTAGCTTTCTACTGCTCCGGAACACTTAGGCTGGCCGGCATGTGTCCTTCTTCGTTCCTGTGTCTGTCCCTTCGGGGAAATGTCACGCGATGAATACCGGAGTCCTGTTAGCCTGCTACAGCCCGGTTCACCGGAGTCCTGCTAGCCCAGTGCTATAGCCTGGATTCACTCGCTGATGACCGACACGTTCGATGCTGGGTCATGGATGCCTGTCCCTGTAAGTCTGTGCCACTTTGGGTTTACGACTAGCCATGTCAGCCCGGGCTCCTTATCATATGGATGCTAGCGACACTGTCATATACGTGTGCCAAAAGGCGCAAACGGTCCCGGGCTAAGGTAAGGCGACACCCGTGGGAATACCGTGCGTGAGGCCGCAAAGTGATATGAGGTGTTACATGCTAGATCGATGTGGCATTGAGTCGGGGTCCTGACAAAGATTGAACTGTACATGTGTGGAGTAATTTTGCTTGGAGTATTTAACAAGATTCAATAAGACTTAACTTACTTTTCTAGTTAATTAAATGGACATCTTGGATTAGTTAGAAAATCATGAATTACTTGCAGAAATCCATAGAAGTATTGTACTCCAGTGTGCATTACTTACATAAACTTGCTTGCAAGCTTATTTTCTGACTTGTATATTCTGAAATTGAAAAAGCTTAGTGAACTTATGTTAAGTTTCAGTAATATTCAGTGGAGTATTTACTGTAAATTTTGCACATCACAGTAATTTAACTTGCTGTTCACTGCTGTAGCATTAGGAGTAGTTTTACTACAGTACTGCTTGAACAGGGTGAATGGAGGGTGAGGAAGTTTTAATGCAAAGTAGGATTGCACATGGAGTAGTTAGTAGTAGTAGATGTTGATGATCATAGTCAGGAGTAGTTTTGCCTTTGGTGATCATCCAAAAATGTGATGTACTATTGTACTTTGATTGAAAATGGAATGGTGTGATCCTGCATAACATACTTTGAGTGAATGTTGAGTACTGTATGCATGTGTGTAGTAGATATTTTATTGACTAGATATATACGTGTAGACGATTGATTACTGGTTTTAGCCCCAAGCCATCTTGTCTTGCTGTTTTCTGGAATGGTTGCTGGCCTAAAAATTAACTGGTCTGTAATTTGGTTGCTGCCTAAAGACGTTAAGATTGCTGTGTGGTGGGGGGCTTCGTGTGCTTTTTCTGTTTTGAGGCGAATGGTGATGTAGTTAAAATGTTGGGATTCTTAAGGCAGGCCTCCAGTTCTGCCTACGTTTGTGCTTGAGTTGGAACCAACACTTGCTCATAATATAAACACAACTGTGTGCACAGTTTAGCTAATTATACTAGGGGTGATTAAGAGTGCACTGCACTGGAATGGATTATTGGCTGTGATACTTTTTTTGTATTAATCTACAAACACGTGTACAGTGCATTGTTGCTAGTTTGCTTAGATATGTTCTGTTCTCATCTTGGATGAGCAGTGTTTTCTGGGACAATATATGTACCAGTTTATGTTCTTCTGCACTTGAAACATCAACATGTATTTTTCCTTGTTTTCTGGAATAATTGGTAAACTTCATATTATGCAAACCTGTTGCATTGCGCACAATCAAAGCTTGTTACTACATCAGTTGCTTTCTCCAAGTGTCTTGGTCTTGGATTTTATCTCGATATGCACAACACTCCTATATTTTTGGATAATGTTCTGGATAATGAACTGAGTTACCCTCCAATTTGGACGACCCATTTAGTTGAAACTAGTTTCTGCACCATATGCTATCTAGCTGTTGGGTGCTAATTCTAGTTACTTTATATGAAGCAACAGTTATCTTGCAGCCATCTAATATGCAATTCTAATAATATTTCATATCCTGATTTTTAAGTTGTATATGTCATTCATGCATGAATTCCTTTCTTATGTACCAGCTCCTTAATCATGTTTTTTGTTTTTTGGGTTGCTATCTTGGGATAGAATCCCTTCTCCTGTCTCATTGTGATTCCTGCCTTTGGTTTGATTTGTTTTGTTTTTTGTGCAGGTTGCTTAGATATGTTTTGGACGAGTTGTTGCTGCTCCTGCAGGTGGATGACGAGGCCTCATGGCTGCTCCCTACTCCTCCAACCACATGACTTGGTGTGGTGAGCTCATGTCATGTCATCTCATCTCATCTCACGTGCACAACAAACTTTGGATTGTTCTGGACATGTCTTGGTTCATTATTTGAACTATGACATTGTTTGAGGCTGGCTTGAGCAGAGGAAAAGCTGTTCCTTTTTTGATGATCATGGTGATACTGCTGTCATGTTGCTTCTTGTAGTGAGTAGTATACACATGGACCTGATAAAATGGTCCATGATATGATGGAATTAGTAGCATTTGTGTGGGTTTACACTGTTGTGCCTAAACTACTATGGTTGCCAAGCCAGCATCCATTGCATCAATCCTCATGAATTAGTGGACAATGTACACATAAACTCTATGGAACAATAACGATAGTGATCCAGCACAATAGTTTACTTAATTCCTTTGCTGATGTTTAAACTGATAATTATGATGCATTGGTCCATATGGCCTTGTTTTTTAATGCATATATATGATTTAGTTGACAGGCCTTGATCTCAACCTATGAAGTTTAACAAACTGGTCTATATTACTGAGGATGTATAATGTAGAAGTATAGAAACCATAAATTCAAGCTTCTGCTGTAGCATGCTCAATATATACTGTTAGAGAAAAGTGTGTTCTACAAAAGGTTGAAACAGCATGGTCTCGGTCATTTGTAGGAAGTAGAAACACTAAGGCTGACATCTTCTGCACCTCACTGTTTTACTTGTTTTTTCCAATTTAATTTTGTGGATAGTAAATTTGCAATTGTAAGCCCTTTGTAAAAAAATGCATTTTACGTTTCCATGCCCTGTAGTGATGAAGCATGTGTCTCTGATATTCTGCATGACTGAAAGGCTGATATCTTGTATAAATTTGGCTTTTGTAGGTAATCCTTTTCCCTGCCACGTTCAGCTGCATCACTCTGATGCCCATGAAGGGTGATAGGAACCATCTTCCTGCCGCCATGAAGGGCCACTTGAAGCTGTCAAAAGACACCTGTAGAGTTTGTTATACTGTGATCGCATTTGTATGTGTTGATGTAACAGATTGTTGCTTCTTGTTGATGTAACAGATTGTTGCTTCTTGTTGATGTAACAGATTGATCGCATTTGTATATTAGAATCGGCTTGTTACACCTGTTTTCTGTCTATTTTGATTTAAATACTGGTTGTTTAATTATTGGCATATTGAAATATGAGGAACATGGCCATGACAACAAAGTTCCACAAACCAGAATCGGACATTTGGGACCTGCTTATCAGAACCTGACAATTGGGACCCATTTGAAAAAGGAAAAAAAGGGCCACAACCCAGAAATAAAAAGGCCGAATTATAGGGCCTGGCCCGTGTAGCTTACCCAAATTGCAAGAAAAAAACAATAAATGGGCTGAATTAATGGGCTCGGCCCATGTAGAAAACCGAATTGGACCGGGCTGAATCTTGTGCCACATCAGCTTGCCACACTGGATGCCTACGTGGCCTGGGGAGGTTGCTAGTGACCAAAACAAAACGTCATAGGATCAACGACCTTTTGTTAAAGGTCGCTATAGTCAGTTTACGACGCCCAGCTTTTGACCTTATGTTTTTGGTCACAAAAAGGTCATAAATGGAAATTTGTGACCATTCAGTGACCAATAGTGGTGGTCATAAGTTGACATATTTCTTGTAGTGTTAAGACATGCTAGGGCACCCATCTTTGCGAGCTCGATTCACTCACCACAATGCATTGCATGACAAGATAAGCATAATATAAGAAGGAAGACATGTTCTTGAAGCTAACAATGGCAAGAAAAAGTTTATAGCATGCATGGATCAACTACAACATCCATGGCAAAATTGATTAACATGTAAACAATCTGCCAGGAACATTATATAGCAAAAGTAGAGCAAGATTAAGACATGCTAGGGCACTCCATCAATGCAACCAGGGGCATGGATGGATAGAGCATAACCATGTGTACAAATCATCCTTACTAAAGATACTCAAAACAAGCATTGATCTCACTGTAGCATAATGGATACATGGCATAAAAATAACAGCACAGCAAGGACTTTGCAAAATCCTAAGTCCCTGAAATCAACAATATCAAGAAGGCTACTTTGCATGCTTGTGCTAGTCACCACAAACATCACAAAAATACATGGAAAGCACTCCTATAAAGATGGCATGGCATAGACCAAAACAAATGTAGAGCTCATGTTCATATGAAGCACACCAAATGTGACAAAAATGACAAATCATCATACTTTGATAAGAAACAACACCTAACAATTTATAGCACTCTTGCATCAATGATTTGGGCATCAAGATGGACTCAAACAAGCATGTCATAATGGAACAAAATGAAGAGCACATCATGATGAACATTTTGATATATTGCACGCACAAAACGGAGCAGCACACATGAAGTTATGGCATAATGAGCATGGTTTGAAAATGTGAGGGGAAAAGGACTTGGCAATGAAAACAACCTCCGGATGGATCTAGGGTTGACTGGCACGTAGATCGAGGACTCGCCGGAATGGCACCGGAGGAGCCGCCGGAGAGGAGGGAGACGATGTGGTGCCAAGATACGCCCGGATCGTCGCCGGATTTGGTCGGGGAAGAGGAGGAGGCGGTGGGGCGCGCCGTTGCCGCGGAGGTCAGCGCGGTTCGGAGGAGCCGCAGGCGGCGGCGGGCGGACGCACGGGCCGGGGAGGGCCCGCCCCGGGCTCGGTGGGCCGGCGCGGGGGGCGGCGATGTGGGCGCGGGCGACGTGGCGGCCCCGGATTTGCCGCGGGCGGCGGTGGGTTTAACACCCCGAATGTAATTTACCTTATATGTACTCCAACTCTTGCTATTTCCGGCGCTAAGTTATTTTATTTTCCTCGGGTTCGGGTTTTTGTCTCCGTGTGTAGTTGCCTTTGTCATGCATCTCATATCATGTCATCATGTGCATTGCATTTGCATACGTGTTCGTCTCATGCATCCGAGCATTTTCCCCGTTGTCCGTTTAGCATTCCGGCGCTCCTATGTCCTCCGGTGGTCCTTTCTACCTCTTTTCATGTGTGGGCGTTAAAAATTTCCGGATTGGACCGAGACTTGTCATGCGGTCGTGGTTTACTACCGGTAGACCGCCTGTCAAGTTTTGTGTCATTTGGACTTCGTTTGATACTCCAGTGGTTAACCGAGGAACCGAGAAGGCCTCGTTTGTGTTGCAGCCCAACACCTCTCCAAAGTGCCTCAAAACCCACCTAAACCCTCTCCATAGTCTCGGTCGTTCGATCATAATCGTGTGGCCGCAAACCGTGATCAATTTGAAGCCTCCTAGCTCCTCCTATGTATAAATAGGTCCTCCCACTCCAAATCCCAGGTCATTTCAACCCTAAACCTAGTCTCCTTCCACCTCCAACCGCCGGACGCGTCCGACCAGGCCGGACACGTCCGTCCTGCTCCCCCCGTCCAACCACCGCTCGCCACATGTCCCGTGGGAGCCCCACATCGCCGCCCGACCGCGCCGGCCCCCGCAGCCCGCTCCGCGCCCGCCGACGCCCGCTTCCCCGGCTCACCCGCGCACCGCCCAGCCGACTCCGCCCCACCGCCGCACTGTTCGCCGCGCCGCCCCGCTCCGCCTCGACACCGGCGGCCGCCGACTCGCCGTACCGCCGACTGAGGCACGCCGCCCGGAGTTCCCCTCGTTGCCCCGCCACCTCCTTTCGCCGGCGCCGCCCGGATCTGGCCGGCTCCACGCACCCCGGCCTCCTCCGGTCACTTCTCTAGCGGAGATCCGGCGAGACCCGCCGCCGCCTCAAAGTACGTGCCCGATCTGGATCCGGTGCTACAGTAAACCCTAGGGGTTGACCTCATTTTCCCCCTAAGTCTGCATTATTTTTAGCATTGTTCATCTCGTCGTAACTCCGCATCCGTAGCTCCGATTTGCGTGTGTAGCATATCAAAATGTTCGACTCAGAGAGTACATCATTTCACCTCATTGCATCATTTTCATTTGGGCTCATATTGATGCCCGAAATGCTGTTGGAAGAGGGCTATGTGATATAATTGTCAGATCTGTTTCATCAAATAGCTATTTGTCATTTTTGCCATGATTAATGTGTGCATGATATGCTCCTGAGCTCTACATGAGTTTTGTTATATGCCATGCCCTCTTTACAGAGGTACTTACCATGTATTTTTGTGATATGTGTGGTGACTAGCACAAGCTTGCAAAGTAGTGCATTCGTTAATGCTGATTTCAGGGACTTAGAATTTCTCTAAGTCCTTGTCCTGATTTTGTCATTATGCCATATGTTCATGTTGTTTCCTAGTGATCCGTGCCTCTTTTGAGGATGATCAGTAAGGATGGTTTGGAACATTGTGGTGCTCTATCCATCCATGTCTTTTTTTGCATTTATGGAGCACCCTAGCTTGAGTCAATCGAGCTCTACTTTTGCTATTTCTTGAATCCTGGCAGATTGTTGACTTGTTAGCGATTTTGCCAAGGATGTTGCTAGTGATCCGTGCATGCTATGTGGTTGTTCTTGCCATGTCTAGCTTCTATTATATGTATTCTTGATGGGTGTATGCTTAGTTTGTCATGCCTTGCTCTGTAGTGAGTGCATCGAGCTCGTGAACATGCCTACTCGTTAACAGATTTGCATGCTCCAGTTTTTCACTAAGTCTGTAATATGATTATGTTTTTGCCATGTTCACATGCTTGGAATTGTATTTTCTGATCCCTTTTGGCTCAAGGTCACTAAGGGACTTTTTTAAGTGCTTTGAGTAGCTTCGTGTCATGCCTTGTTTTGACATGTTAAGTTCATGTAGCATATAGTTTTCATGCTCTAAATTGTGCTACCTGATGTTAAATTCCAGACTTGTGTTAATTTCACTGTCTGAAACCTGTTATCAATTGCACTTTTGCCATGCTTGTTTGAACCTGTTAATGGATGAATTGGCCGTAGCTCAGTGTTCATCATTTGTCAAGCATCATGAGTGGATCCCTGCCATGTATTTTGTTGTCATGTTTGAGTGTTGTAGCATAATTATCTTGATGCATTTAGATGCCTACTTGCTGATTATCGCATACCGGTGCCATATTTGTTTTGCTTGCCATTTCCAAACCGTGCATCCGATTCCGGTGATCTTTGTATCGATTTTAACCGAAATCACCTCACCTTTCCAGTGGCACTCTTGGATTTTCAAATTCAGGCCAGGTTCAATCATTCCTTGTCAAATCTTGCATATGCATAACATACCGCATCCCGCATAGCATACCATGTTTGCATCATGTTGTTCGAGCTTTGCACGTGGTTGATTGTGTTCCTTTTGATTGTTTTTCTGGTTTGGGTAGAGCCGGGAGACGAGTTCGCTAATGAGGAGCCCGTTGAGTTTGCTTATGAGGACCAAGTCAACTCTGACAACTTTGCAGGCAAGATGATCATACCCTCGAAATCACTTCTATCTTTGCTTGCTAGATGCTCGCTCTTTTGCTATGCCTATGCTACGATACCTACTGCTTGCTTATCATGCCTCCCAAATTGCCATGTCAAGCCTCTAACCCACCATGTCCTAGCAAACCGTTGACTGGCTATGTTACCGCTTTGCTCAGCCCCTCTTATAGCGTTGCCAGTTGCAGGTGAAGATTGGAGATCGTTCCTTGTTGGAACATTGTTTATTGTTGGGATTATCACCATATTATATTGTTATCTTAATGCATCTATATACTTGGTAAAGGGTGGAAGGCTCGGCCTTTTGCCTAGTGTTTTGTTCCACTCTTGCTGCCCTAGTTTCCGTCATATCGGTGTTATGTTCCCGGATTTTGCGTTCCTTACGCGATTGGGTGATAATGGGAACCCCTTGACAGTTTGCCTTGAATAAAACTCCTCCAGCAATGCCCAACCTTGGTTTTACCATTTGCCACCTAGCCTCTTTTTCCCTTGGGTTTCTGGAGCCCGAGGGTCATCTTATTTAAACCCCCCCGGGCCAGTGGTCCTCTCAGTGTTGGTCCACCTCGTCAGCCGCCGGTGGCCACCAGGGGCAACTCTGGGTTGGCCTACCGGAAGTTTGGACAATCTGAGTGTGCCCTAAGAACGAGATATGTGCAACTCCTATCGGGATTTGTCGGCACACTCAGGCGGTGTTGCTGGACTTGTTTTACCATTGTCAAGGATGTCTTATAGAACTGGGATGTCGAGTCTGATCGGAATGTCTCGGGAGAAGGAATATCCTTCGTTGACCGTGAGAGCTTGTGATGGGCTAAGTTGGGACTCCCCTGCAGGGATTTGAACTTTCGAAAGTCGTGCCCGCGGTTATGGGCAGATTGGAATTTGTTAATGTCCGGTTGTAGATAACATGAAACTTAACTTAATTAAAATGAATCAACCGCGTGTGTAACTGTGATGGTCTCTTCTCGGAGGAGTCCGGGAAGAGAACACGGTATTGGAGTAATGTTTGACGTAGGTTGTTCTAGGATCACTTCTTGATAATAGTTCTTCATTCGTGCTTTGCCTTCTCTTCTCACTCTCTTTTGCGAACTGGTTAGCCACCATATATGCTATTCGCTTGCTGCAACTCCACATATTACCTTGCCTTACCTATAAGATTAAATAGTCTTGATCACGAGGGTGCGATATTGCTGAGTCCCCGTGACTCACAGTTTACTTCCAAAACAGATGCAGCGACCGATGATTCCGTTCCAGATGATGCGCTTGAGCTCAAGTAGGAGTTTGACGAAGACTCTTGCCGTTACTAAGTGTCTTTCTCAGATGATCAGTAGAGGTGCCCAGTTGGGGCGATCGGGGACCATGTCGCTTGTTGGGGTTGATCTTTAATTTTGGTACAGTAGTCGGACCATGAGTGTATTGGATGATTGTAAAGTTATTCATGTATTTGTGTGACGTGGCGAGTGTAAGCCAACTATGTACCTTTTCCCCTATTATCTATTTACATGGGTTGTTGTGAAGATTACCTTACTTGCGACATTGCTTTCAATGCGGTTATGTCTCTAAGTTGTGCTTCGACACGTAGGAGAAATAGCCGTATCGAGGGCGTTACAAGTTGGTAATCAGAGCCTTCCCCGACCTTAGGAGCCCCCCTTCTTGATCGAATAGCTGGCGTTGTTGAGTCTAGAAAAATGTTTTGAGTCATTTAGGAATTATATATCGGATATTTAGGACTTCTTTTAACTCCCCAGTCCCTTCATCGCTCTGGCAAGGCATCCTGACATAGAGTTTTGACTCTTCTCTTCTCAAATTCCACTAAACTTTTTTTTAGGATCACGCGGGTATCTTGGAATTGTTCCGATGGTTTTGTGACGAGAACATTGTTCTTGGTGCCTCCTGTCATTTAGGGGTTGTCGAAGTGTCTCGGGGAGTTGAGCTCCGAGGTGTTGTCATCACAATTCTATCGTGACAGTTCTGGAATACCTGAGTTTAGGTTCACCAACATCGAAAATCTATTTTATGCAGTTGTTGGTGAGATAACCTCAACGCCACCCAGTACTGGGGCGGGAGTTCGGGAGTATTGCCATAACTTGTATAACGGATAATTTTCGAAGGTTCAGGTAGATGATTTCCGAAGTTTTTTTCAGTTATGTGTTGAAGGATGGATATAGCTGGATGTAGGATTTGCTAGAATTGGGTGAGATATTATGCTTCCCCTATATCCCCAACACCTGATTGCATAACCGGAAAGGTTCGGGAGTTTCATAGGTGGGAATTCTTGTAGCTCTAGTTCTTCTTCCACGGATATTTGGTTTGAGATTGGGTGATCCTTACCGAGTATTCGTTATTGTTCCGTACCTTGTTGTCTTTTCTTCTACCTCAATTCTAAGTGGCTTCTCAATTTATGGATATGTGACAATTTCAAGTGGAATGCATTCGTTCATTTTGTTCGGATGTGAAGACTATATGTTGCAATTTCAACCCGTTTGATTCAGCTTCAATATTTGTTTGTCAATGTGCTAATGGATGTAAACCTCTTCAGGATGGCTCGTCCAACGCGCACGACTCTGAATCCTGATCCGCTACAACCACCTCCACCTCCGGAGGCATGGCAAGATGTGATGGCCGCTACCAATGCAAACACGCAGCTGATCATGCAACTTCTTCAACAGCGCAACCAAGCGAACCAGGGCCAAGGCAACAATCAGAATCACTTTGCTACACTCAACCAGTTCCTTGCTAACCAGCAAAAGACCTTCAGCAATTGTGTTGAGGCCTAAGGACTTTGTCAAGTTCGCTTCCTTCCAACTCAAATACCAAGCTGCAGAATGGTTTCAGCAGTACAAAGATTCCAGAGGAGGCCGTGTGATTACCTGGGATGAATTCCGTCAAGACTTCAAAGCTCATCATATTCCACAGAGCGTGGTTGAAAGCAAGCGTGAGGAATTCCGCAACCTGAAGCAAGGCTCTATGTCTGTCTACGAGTACAACAAGATGTTTCAGAAGCTCGCCCGTTTTGCTAAGCAAGATGTCCCTGACGAGAAGAGCATGATATACTAGTTCAGGGGTGGTCTCAGAGAAGAAATCTAGCTAGCTCTTGTCCTCTTTGAGCCCAAGAGGTTCAATGAGTTTTACAACATGGCAATGAAGCAAGAGACTGCTCAACTGAAGTGCGATGCTTCCAAGAAGCGAGTCAGAGATGCTACTCCTTCTTCCTCAACTCAAGTGGCTAAGCAGCAGAAGTATTGGCTTCCTCCTCCTCCGTTCCGTCAGCCTTATCAGCAGAAGAGCAAAGGTGGCAGTGGATCTTCCCACCCACCCAAACCTGGCTTTCAGAACAAGACTTCGTCTCAAGCTCCAAGATCGAGTGCTCCGTATCACCGTCCGCTTTCAGAGGTAACGTGCAACAAGTGCCAACAGAAGGTTCACTATGCCAACAAATGCTTCAATCAGAGGCGTCTCCCTCCTGCTTCTCCTGTGATATCGGCAAGTACAGCTGTGGTCAAGCATAACCCCAAGCACGCCAAGGTCAACTTGATGAATGCAGCTCAGGCAGAGGACTTGTCAGATGTCATCATGGGTAACCTTCCTTTTAACGATGTTCCTGCAAAAGTACTTTTTGACACTGGTGCATCGCATTGTTTCATCTCGAGAACTTTTGCATCTAAGCATGAGTTTTCTTCTCAAGTTTTGCATAAACCGTTAGCAGTTGTCTCACCCGGTAAATGTTTGCTTGCAAACTACGAGATTCCGGATATTTCTATCATGATGGGTGACTTCAAGTTTCTGGCTTCTCCAATGGTCCTTGGTAACTCGGATATTGATCTTATTCTTGGAATGGATTGGCTTTCTAAGCACAAGGCTCAGCTTGATTGTGCTGCCAGGCAGATTCAATTGGCTCATTTGTCTGAGGATGTAATTGTCTTTGCCACTCGGGATAATACAATCCGTCTTTTTTCTCTCAATGAGAAGGGTGAACTGGATGCCATCTCTCAAATTCTAGTCGTTTGCGAATATCAAGACGTCTTTCTAGAAGAGCTTCCAGGAATGCCTCCGCACTGGCCAGTTGAATTCGTCATTGATCTTGAGCCTGGCACGGAACCTGTTTGCAAACGTCCTTACAAGCTTGGACCTGAAGAGTTGAAGGAGCTAAAGAAGCAACTCGATATTCAAGAGTGAATGGGGATCATCCGACCTAGTTCTTCTCCGTGGGGTTGTGGAGTTCTTTTTGTGAAGAAGAAGGATGGAACGGACCAACTTTGTGTTGACTACCGTCCATTGAACAAGAAGACTATCAAGAACAAGTACCCACTTCCCAACATCAATGAACTGTTCGAACAACTCAAAGGTGCTCAAGTATTCTCCGAGCTTGATCTCCGTATGGGCTATCACCAGATTCGAATCCGTGAGCAAGATATCCCCAAGACGGCGTTCAGAACAAGCTATGGTTCATATGAATACACTGTCATGTCTTTTGGCCTCGTCAACGCTCCTCCGACTTTCTCTCGCATGATGAACTTCATCTTCAACGCCTACACAAATGACTTTGTCTTGGTCTACCTCGATGACATTCTGGTCTTTTCGAAGAACAAGGAAGATCATGTCAAGCACTTGCGTTTGGTGCTCGATAAGCTCAGAGAGCATCAGTTCTACGTCAAGTTCTCAAAGTGCGAGTTTTGGCTCGATGAGGTTCTCTATCTTGGGCATATCATCTCTGCCAAGGGCATAGCGGTGAATCCTGAGAAGGTGTCTGCAATTGTGAATTGGGAACCACCTCAGAACGTGAAGCAACTCCGCAGCTTCAAAGATCGCGAAGCCTCTTTCAAACCTTCTCCAGAAACACGTCAAGTATGTTTGGTCTCCTGAATGTGACAACACTTTCAACACTTTGAAAGAGAAATTAGTCACTGCTCAAGTTCTGACTCCTCCTGATGAATCGGAACCGTTCGGGGTCTTCTGTGATGCCTCTCTTCAAGGTCTTGGTGCAGTGTTGATGCAAGAGAAGAAAGTTGTGGCTTATACCTCTCGCCAGTTGAAGCCCAACGAGAAGAACTACCCCACTCATGACCTCAAGTTGGCGGCAGTTGTGCATGCTCTTTTGACTTGGAGACATCTCTTATTTGGAAGAAAAGTGGACATCTTCACTGACCACAAGAGTCTTAAATACATCTTCACTTAGCCTAATCTCAACCTCAGGCAGACTCGTTGGGTCGAAATGATTCAAGAGTATAATCCGAGTATTGAGTATACTCCAGGCAAGGCCAATGTGATTGCAGACGCTTTGAGCAGGAAGGCTTACTGCAACAGTCTGATTCTCAAGCCTTACCAACCCGAGCTTTGTGAAGCTTTCCGCAAACTCAATCTGCAAGTTGTTCCTCAAGGGATCCTCGCCAACCTTCAAGTCTCTCCTACTTTGGAAGATCAGATCCATGAGGCTCAACTTCTTGATGCTATGGTGAAGAAGGTGAAGATTGGGATTGCCAAGAGTCAACCCAAGTACAAGTGCTATCGCCTTGATGACAAGGATACTCTCTTCTTCGAGGATCACATTGTTGTCCCTAAAGGTGACCTTCGTAAAGTCATTATGAACGAGGCTCACAATTCACTCCTCTCCATCCACCCTAGGAGTACGAAGATGTACCAGGACCTCAAGCAGGCTTATTGGTGGACTCGAATGAAGCACGAGATTGCTAAGTTCATGAATGAATGTGATGTCTGCTGAAGAGTGAAGGCATAACACCAATGACCAGCTGGTCTCCTCCAACCTCTTGCCATTCCAGAATGGAAGTTTGACCACATTGAGATGGACTTCGTGACTGGGTTTCCAATGTCCAAGAGTGGCAATGATGCTATATTCGTTGTCATCGACAAACTCACTAAAGTGGCTCACTTTCTGCCTATCAAAGAGTCTATCACTGTAGCTCAATTGGCGGAGCTGTATACCTCTCGGATTGTCTCTCTGCACGACATTCCACAGTTGATTTCTTTAGACTGTGGCAGCATCTTTACCTCCAAGTTTTGGGATTCTTTTCAGAAGGCCATGGGCACACCTTTTCATCCTCAAACTAGCAGTCAAGTCAAGCGTGTCAATCAGATTCTCGAAGATATGCTCAGGGCTTGCGTTATCTCTTTCGGTATGAAGTGGGAAGATTGTCTTCCATATGCCGAGTTTTCCTACATCAACAGTTTTCAAGCAAGTTCGGGCAAGGCCCCATTCGAAATTCTCTATGGAAGGAAGTGTCGTACTCCTCTTAAGTGAACGTCAACTTCTTGGTAATGACTTGATCACATAGGCAGAGGAAATGTGAAAAGTCATTTGTGATAACCTCAAAGCAGCACAATCGCGCCAGAAGAGCTACTATGATAGTAAGCATCGTGATTTGGCTTTCGAGATCGGAGACCATGTTTACCTCACCGTCTCTCCAATGAAAGGTACTCGTCGCTTCGGTATCAAAGGGAAGCTTTCCCCTTGATACGTGGGTCCTTTCAAGATCGTCAGCAAGAGAGGCGATCTCACCTATCAACTCGAGCTTCCAACTTTGCAAATGTGGACGACATGTTCCATGTCTCTCAGCTCCGCACGTGCTTCAAGACTCCTGACCGCACCGTCAACTTCAAAGACATTGATCTCCAAGAAGACCTCTCCTATCGTGAGCACCCAGTTGCTATTCTTGAAGAGACTGAATGCAAGACTCGCAATAAGTCAATCAAATTCCTCAAAGTCAAGTGGTCACACCGTTCCGACCGTGAAGCCACCTGGGAACGCGAGGACCACCTCCGTTCTGAGTACCCGACGTTTTTCCAGTCCTAGATCTCAGGACGAGATCTTTTCGTGGTGGTGGAGTGTTGTAACACCCCGGATGTAATTTACCTTATATGTACTCCAACTCTTGCCATTTCCGGTGCTAAGTTATTTTATTTTCCTCGGGTTTGGGTTTTTGTCTCCGTGTGTAGTTGCCTTTGTCATGCATCTCATATTATGTCATCATGTGCATTGCATTTGCACACATCTTCGTCTCATGCATCCGAGCATTTTCCCCGTTGTCCGTTTTTCCTTCCGGCGCTCCTATGTCCTCCGGTGGTCCTTTCTACCTCTTTTCATGTGTGGGCGTTAAACATTTCCGGATTGGACCAAGACTTGTCATGCGGCCTTGGTTTACTACCAGTAGACCGCCTATCAAGTTTCGTGTCATTTGGACTTCATTTGATACTCCAGTGGTTAACCGAGGAACCGGGAAGGCCTCGTGTGTGTTGCAGCCCAACACCTCTCCATAGGCACAGAATCCCTGCTGCCTTTATAAGGGGATAAGGACTGCCTTTCGCAGCCATGCTTTCTCCTTCTCGATCCATTACCCCTCGCCCGAGCCCCAGTGCCCGAGTGTTCATCTGCTCCACCCACAAAGGCCTTCCAAAAATGTCCAGATCCGGAGCAGGAGGCAAGTGGATGGCCTCTACCGTCCAGGAGAAGCATATCAAAAAGCTTTGGGAGCCCGGGTATCTGGCCAAAAAATTGGCCTGTGTCTCCCGACGGCGGGACAGATCGTTCCCACCCCGGAACCACAAGAGAGGGTTGTATTCCTCCCTCATTTTGTTCGTGGGCTAGGGTTTCCCCTCCACCCATTTGTTCGCAGCATCATGTATTACTACAGGATCGATTTTCATGATCTATCCCCCAATTCCTTCCACAACATCTCGGCATTCATCATCGTGTGCGAGGCATTTCTCCGCATCTCGCCACACTTCGGCTTGTAGCTGAAGATCTTCAATGTGAAGCCCAAGGTGGTGAGCGGCGAGCAAGCCGAGTGTAGAGGCGCTATGGTGAGCAAGATGCCCAACATTACATGGCCAACATGTGCTTTCAATGATTCCATCAAAGAGTGGCAACAGGAGTGGTTTTACATCACTGAGTCGTGCGGCACGGAATGGGCCGCTGCTCCAGAGTTTCGATCCGAAGCCCCTCTGCGGCTTACGTCCTAGCCCAAGAAGGGCATGGACTGCTCTTCATCCGACAAACTGTCTATGCTCCAGATGCGAGTTAAAGATATGGAAGACAAGAACATCGAACTTGTCAATGTAGTCCAGGTGATGTTAGTTCGCCGGATCCTGCCTTGTCAGCACCGGACTTGCAATCTATGGGAATTTGATCCGGCCAAGCATCAAACCCTGCGAAAGCTCTATGGATCTTCACACAAAGACATCTGGAAGGTGCTTTTCAAGTTTGGCAAATCATGGCCGGACTCGATCGAGGACCGGGGGTATCAACTGTCCCACCCTACAAGCTCGGTTAGTTTTTACGCGTTTTATCCGCATGACCCAAGGGAAATGCTTAATGTGTTTTCCTCAACTCCCCTAGGGTTGGACAAAGAATGCGGGATGGATCCACTGTCCGGCCCTGTTGCCCGAAGAACCGGCCGGCCCACTTCTAATGAAGATGCTGGCCCTGGCGTCGTACAATGCACCGAAGAAGAAGACCGATAAGGATGTGAAAAAGACCCGGGACGACCTTCGTCGCCACGACACTTTGGGCACAATACCCGAAGGCTCCAACGTCCGTTCTGCCTCCGAATAGGATGAGGAGGAGGAGGAAGACAAATACCCGGTGGGGGAAGAAAGAAGAGGGCGGCCTCCATACACTTGGAGGTCGAGTCGCCTAAAAGGGAAAAGCTCCTCTTCAAGAAGAGCCCACTGTCGCCGCCGATAGCAGCCCTGCATGGGATCCCAGGGCCCATCCCCTGGTGAACTCGTGAGTGTAAAACCCAAACACGTTTATGCATCCAGACTCGTCATGGCATAATATTTTAACCTGAGCTATATATTTTTTGTAGTCCGGCTAGGTCCCGCACCAAACGATCCTCATCAGAGGATTTGTTGAGTTCAGATGCTATGGAGAGCAGGACGCCCCCAAAGGCCCCTTCCCCCATATATGTGAATAATAATGAGGCTTCGTCCAACAAAGACCCTGGCCAAGAAGGGGGGAAGGGATCGTGAAAGTGGTGCCTGGAGGTCAAACTTCTGGGGCCGGAGATATGGGGGTCGACGGCGGGAGCCATCTTGAATTCGGCTTCCAGCTGGACGCAATTCCGGAGACAAATACTACTCCAGAATCAAGCAGGTGCCCTCCCTCGGCTGGAGGAGGCGTGCCTGTTCCATCGGCAATCTCTGTCCAACCAGAGGTGTCGGATGTTTTGTTGGCGGCGCCGAAGAGCGCCTCCATCGTCGATGAGCACCGTGCCCTGATGGGTGCGGTGATTAAGAAGATTCAGTCTGCTAAGAGTGGACTGAATGAAGCCTGTATCAGCTTTATAAAAAGGCTTTGAGGTATGTCTTCTAAGGTTTCAGAGAGTGTCAGAGTATGGATAGTAGCCCCTGATACACTGTTCGGTGCAAGGAAGGACCGGACAGAGGATCAATTTTATTTTCGCAGGAAGACTCATTTGATGACATTTATCTCTCTTCTTTTATAAGAAGACGTCTGCGGCGGCTGCTGCCTCTCATGCTGCGGAGGTCTCCAGACTGAATCAAAGTCTGGATCGGGCCGAAGAAGAACTTGGTCGGTTGAAAAGGCAGTTGGAAGATAAACAAGGTATGCGCCAGCCTTGTTCGCGTTTATTGCGAACAAATTCTCACTATGCTTAAAGATGTTTCATTATTTGCGCCAGGGGCGGTGACCGAAGTCAAGGTTCTAAGGAAGGTTGTTGCCGAGGCTGAGGAAAAAGCAGCCGCAGAGCAGGCTCTTCGTGAGAAGCATGAGGCCAGGGTTATTGAAGCTGACCAGGAGCTTCAAAAGTGCGTGAAGAAATGCGAGACCTTGGAGTAGACTTTAACGGAGAAAGAATCCGAACTCGCCAGGGCTCATCAGGCCGCACGTGATGCCCAGGGGGAAACCTAAGGCGCTCTGCTGGAGATCCAAGAGGCGAGGACGGTCACGGTGGTTAAGGCTTTTTTCATGTAAAGCAAGTATATGAAGAGAAAATCATGTTTCTAATTTTGAGTTCGGATTTCTCCAAGGGTATTTGCGGGACTGCCCCGCAACATATCAGATGCCGCCCAATTCTACCGAGCCGAAGAAGGGAACGCTGCGAATAAGCTCTTCTGGTCACAGTATCCGGCACTGAATTATCCGGTGCCTTTTGTCGACCAACTGAAACAGCTGATCGAACTGCATAAGGCAGCCGAACTAGCCATGAAGGATTTATTTATCCGGCTACGGCCTGCCGAGCCGATTCCAGGCAGCTACTTCGGGCTCGTGAAGTGGCTTGTGAGTGCCTGCCCTTGACTTGACGTCATCAAGCGGTCGCTCTCCATAGAAGGTGCACGAATGGCGTTCGCCCGCACAAATGTCCACTGGGGGAAGATGGATGCTAAAAAGTTGATGACCGATGGACCGCCAGAGGGGAAGGAGCATCGCAAGCCCGAATTATATTATGAAAGTGTCCTAAAAGGATCCTGCCTAGCGGCAGAGCAATGCACCAAGGATGTTATATTTCCATGAATACAATCATGTTGTCCTTTGTAATGTTGAACAAGGTCATTTCTATCATTTATTGCCTATTACATAAAAGTTTATCCTCCCGCGCGGCCGTTTTATATATATGAATCTTGAGAGTTGGCCGGTCATCGGCTTCTGCCCCCATGTAGGATGTACTGGGGTGTTCGGGATAAACCTGATAACTCTTTATCCCAGTTGTGTCCTTCGATGGAGGTGTTCAGCACAACGAACCAGGCAATCGGACTATAGGGCTTTATCGCTCTCATTAGCCATAGGAGCTTTCGAAAAGTAAGGCAGGTGCAGCCCCTGGTGTTCGGAAGACCGCACGAGGGGCTATATAAGCACCTGATCGAAAGAAAACCGATCCATCGCACGCTTCATTGGGTATGGCATTATGCGGAAAAAATCCTTCAAGATTTTACAACCTCTCGAACAGCTGACCAGCTCTCGCCGCATCATGACAGTCAGTTTTCGGCTTCCTCTACTGAGGTGCTCGTCCGGAAGAACAGGGACATAATCGCAGTAGTTCTCCTAGTGCTACCTTAGCCAATATAGCGGAACATAAGGTACCAAAACATGGGAGCCGGGCAAACCCAATAATGCTATAAGTTCGGGGTGCCAAACTTCCATGAAGGTATTCGGACTTGATTGTCGTATTATGGGTAAAACAAAGCCCCTGGCATATTTGTCGCGGTGTGCAGATGCCACTTTACAAAAGAATTTCAACAAGAAATAATAGTAGATCCACATGTATAAATCCACATGTATTGTATAAATCCACATGTTGTATTTGAGTAGTACGTCGATGCATGTGAGTACATGTAATGTGATGGAAAAGAAATATGACTGTGGAACCTGCTTAGACCAGGGGGGAAGAAGCTGTGTGCGGATCCGGAGTATAGTTGGATGGTCATCGCGGGGAATATATAAGGATTCTCTTATGCGTTTGAGCTGCTTCCATATTGCCAGTCCTGGTCTGCGCAAAGTTGAACCTGCAAATAAAATGTAAGAATTGCTTGTGCACCACAAAGCGGTTGAGCCGCGGTATGTGGCCTATCCTGGCCCTCGCCGGAGTGTTTAATGGAGCTCTGGACGAGCCGGGCTATCCTGCCACGAAGTAGTTCGAAGTCCTTTGGCGGTGTCCAAGGATCAGGCCGTTGACTCGAGGTTCAGTTGGAAGGTGCCACTTGTAGCTTCTGCAGTTAAGGCAGTGGTATACTCCTCGGTGCCAAGGGAAAGTTCGGCCTTTCCATTAACCGTGATGACGTTGCATGGACCGGGCATCTTGAGCTTACGGTAGGCATAATGTGGCACTATGTTGAATCGAGCCAACGCGGTTCGTCCGAGAAGTGCCTGATAATCACTACAAAAAGGGGACGATATCGAACATTAACTCTTCGGCACGGTAATTGTCTGGTGTTCCGAAGGCTACCTCCAGGGCGATGGAACCTGCACGGCTAGCCTCCACACCTGGTATAATACCTCTGAGGGTGGTTGTCGTGGTCTTCATCACCGAATGATCGATGCCCATCTTGCTCACTGTGTCCTGGTAAAGCAAGTTTAGACTGCTACCTCCGTCCATAAGGACTCATGTGAGGTGGAACCCGTCAATTGTTGGGTCGAGGACTAGTGCTGCTGGATTGCCTTGAGTGGTGTTAACCGGACGATCTATGTGGTTGAAGGTGATCGGCCCCAGTTTATATTGTGGGACGACTGGTTCCGTTAAGTCGACATCCCTGAGGGTGCGCATTCGATCCTGGTTGGGAGTGTAGGTTCCGTTTACCATGTTCACTATTTGGATTTGCGGGGGAGGTTTCTTCTGCCCTCCTGTACTCGGCGAGTTGGGCTCCTCGTCTCCATCGTCGCTTTGAGACCCCTTATCTTTGTTTTTGGCACCTGACCTGCCGGCTTGTTTGAAGACCCAGCATTCTCTATTAGTATGATTGGCTGGTGTTTCTGGGGTGCCATGAATTTGGCATGGGCGGTCCAACATGCAGTTCAGGCTAGAAGGACCCGGATTGTCATCTTTTAGTGGCCCATTTCGCTGCTGGACTTAGAGCCCCTAAATCTGGCATTGACTGTCGTATCTTCGGTGTTTTCACCCTTTTTGCGGCACTTGTGTTTGTTGCGTCAGGGTTTGCCGTTGCTATCTTCGGCTTCTGATGTGCCAGGGTTGTTTATTGTGTCGTTCCAATGGGCCAACCAGCTATCTTCGCCCGCGTAAAAGCGGGTCATGAGTGTCGTGAGGGCTGCCATGGATTTTGGCTTTTCTTGGCCGAGATGTCGGGCTAGCCACTCGTCACGGATGTTATGTTTAAAGGCCGCTAGGGCTTCGGCATCCGGACAGTCGACAATTTGGTTCTTTTTAGTTAGGAACCGAGTCCAGAATTTCCTGGCTGACTCTCTAGGTTATTGTGTTATGTGACTTAAGTCGTCAGCATCCGGTGGTCGCACATAAGTGCACTAGAAGTTGTCCAGGAATGCGTCTGCCAGGTTCTCCCAACTTCCAATGGAGTTTGCGGGCAAGCTATTCAGCCAATGCTGAGCCGGCACCTTGAGCTTTAGCGGGAGATACTTGATGGCGTGTAGATCATCCCCATGGGCCATGTGAATGTGCATGAAGAAATCCTCTATCCATACCGCAGGGTCTGTAGTGCCGTCATATGATTCAATATCACAGGTTTAAACCCTTGTGGGAATTCATGGTCCATTACTTCATCAGTGAAGCATACGGGGTGTGCGGCGCCTCTGTGCCAGGCTATATCACGACGTTGTTCATACGAGTCTTGTCTCCTGTGTTCGGCCCGGCCGGATTTGCTTTTAGTATATCCGATGTGACGGTTGTCGTCATGCGTTGGGGCGCGCCCTCGTGATCCGTAGATCAATCTTGCATGTCCTCCCTTGTTTTCAAATACGTCTCGCAGGTCCTGTGTGTTACCCCGGGCCTTGGAATTTTTGTATAACTGGCGACGGGGTGCGGGCTGGACTTCGGCTTGATATACCGCTTTGTCTCGGCCACGAGGTGGTCGGTCAGCCGCATCATACATTGGGAGCGTAGGCTTTAATGCTTCCTCCTTAAGTTGGGGTAGCGGCCTGCGTTTTGGATAACTTTTGGTTGGGCGATCGAGGTTGTATTCCTCGGTCGTCAGGACCTCAGCCCATCTATCCGCTAGCAGATCTTGGTCAGCTTGAAGTTGCTGTTTCTTTTTCTTCAGGTTTTTTGTTGTGGCTATAAGCCGACGCTTGAAGCGCTCCTGTTCGGCAGGATCCTCGGGCATGCTAAATTCGTCGTCGCCGGGGCTCACCTCACCTTTAGAGAGAGGCATGTAATTGTCATCCTCTGATTCTCCGTCTGCTGCATGTTCCTTGGGGCTGTCTTGCCCATCCTCCCGCTCGAGGCCTGGCTAGATGGGATTGTCTTCGTCTTCGGCGCTATCTGTGTGTGTGAGAGAGAGAGGAGCATCCATAACACAACAACCATCTCTCTCTATTCGTCCGTCCCTCGCACGACCGCATGTAACACATGCATCAACGCACACATTTTGACACCCTCACCCGGCCCCTGCACACCTCAAGGCTCGCACATCGTTCTCTATCTCGCACGCACAATCTCTTCGTGAAAACCCTATTTAGCATGTAGCTTTCCGTCACATACACACACATTTCTCTCCATAGGTTTGATTTCTCTCAATATCTGACATACATACATACACACCGCACACACACTCCCCCTCCCCGAGCACACAATTCATCCCCATCAAAGGTTATATGGCGACCACTCTCGCTTGTGCTTCTTTGCACCCCAGCATGAAGAACACCTCAATCTTCAAAGAGGGCATCGAGGAGACCAAAGACGGTGACCACACTGCACTAGAGAATGCAGGGCCATTTGGAAGCAGGATGATGTGACAACGGTTGACTGACTCCTCCCCCCTCTCCCACACAAAATTACCAATGCCTCTCTCTCCCGCACAAAATTATCAATCCCTCTCTCTTTCCCGCACAAAAATAGAAATCTCTCAACCCACGAGATCCTTCCCCTCTTGTCCATGTTTTTCCAGCTCTCTCATTAAAACAGTTTTCTCTTCTCCTTCCATATGTACAGAATTTGGATGCGCACACATCTCACCTATATTACATGTCTCCATCTTTCTCACAGACCTAACTTCTTCCTCTCTCTCTTTCTCTCTCTCTCTCTCGCTCTCTCTCTCTCTCTTGCTAGGTTTGTCTCCTACTCTCTTGTCCACATACACACAATCTTTCCTGCCCTATCTGCTCCATCTTCGCAAGCTCTCTCTACATGTTTATTCACACATTGGGATGTGTTCATAATGTTGTTTTTTATAATGGATGATGTACAGTTATGGTTGTTTTTGTTGCGTCCTAAAAATTAATAACTATGAAATGCATTTAGATTCTAATTTGACTGGGATTATGTGAGTTTGAGCATATTGTGAAGTACTATAGACCTCGTATACATCTTAGAATTTAACAATGATTGTAACTATTGAATTTTACAGACCATTACATTCGAAGTCCGTAGCCTAATATATATATTTCACAGTTACAACAAATGATTAATTCACTACAAACTAAGAAAACATATGTGTACTCCCTCTGTTTTTATTTAAGTTCGCTATTAGCATTGGTCAAAGTCAAATTTTTTAATCTCTCAGAAAGTTTATAACAAAAAATATTAATATATAAAATAACAAATAAATACCATTAGATTCATTATCTAATGTACTTTCACAGAGTACATATTTGTTATGGTAAATGTTTATATTTTTCTATAAACTTGGTCAAACTTTAGGAAGTTTGACTTTGGTTAAACCTAATATGCACAGTTAATAAACTTTAGGTAGTAGTTACTAGTACTACTTGCTAGTTGCTTAGCCCAATCACCCAACACGCCACACGGGGAGTTCAGTGTCACAAAATTTTGAGGTCGGCGGGAAAATCTCCCGCGACCCTGATTCGAGCAGTGCGAACTTACCATCATAGCCTTCGGAATAGGCCTATGGATAACGCTTGGTAGGGGGCTGTTCTCGTAACTTCAGGTTCACCCTACCTAGCCAACCCCACCCCGGCACCCAGAGTAGTACACCTGAATGCTCCCCAATTTCTATCCCCACAGCCAACTAGACTTCTCCATGACACTGCAGCCTTCGTGCTCCTCCCCTTCTACATCGGCGCACTCGTCCACCACAGCACATTTGCCTCATCGACGACCTCGTACGCCGCCCTGGATCCAGTCCCCCGTCATCTTCGTACACGGAGCCTCTTCCCCGACACCGTCTTCCTTGGTCTCGGATATGCTTCTCGGAAGCCGACGCCAAGCACAGAAGCACCACCGTCGTGGAGAATGAACTGACTCCCGTTGCTGACCATGATGCACAAAGGCCGCTGAGGGAGTCCTGGACTAAGGGTTCCTCGGGAGACTCTACCCGTGTCCATATGGGAATCTCCTTGGCGTGGAAGGCAAGCTTTGCGATCAACTATGAAGATTCCTTTCTCTGTAACCTACCTTGTGTAACCCTAGATCCCTCCCGTGTCTATATAAACCGGATGGCTAGGTCCGTAGATACCCCGAATCCTCATAATCATAGCAAGAATAGACTTTTAGGGTTTAGTCATTACGATCTCGTGGTAGATCAACTCTTCTAATACTCATATTCATCAAGATCAATCAAGCAGGACGTAGGGTATTACCTCCATCGAGAGGGCCCGAACTTGGGTAAAACATTGTGTCCCCCGTCTCCTGTTACCATCGATCCTAGACTCACAGTTTGGGACCCCCTACCCGAGATCCGCCAGTTTTGAGACCGACATTGGTGCTTTCATTGAGAGTTCCAATGTGACGTCGACGACAAGGTCAATGGCTCGCCTTGTTCTCAAGGACAATATCACCGCCGGAGGAGCACTAGCCCCGAGCCAACCCCCCCCCCCCCCCGGCTGTGCGGCTTTACCATGACCGCCCGTTCGGTTGTTGAGCCCACGATGACCTCTCGGGTCATCGAAAATCCCCTTCGTATCGACTTCGAACACTCCAAGCAGATGGACCCAGCAGATCTTTCGTCTTTAAACGAGCTCCTAGATCATATCGTCGCCCTGGGGGTCGCCACAGACTACGATCGAATTGGGCTTAAACCCAATTAGAGATAAATCAAATCTCCACCGATCACCCACCAGATGGCGATAGTTGAGGAGCGAGAAGACAACTCTTCATCCATACTAAGGACGGACTATGTCCGGATCTCCGACTTTGAAGAGCCGAACACCCACCTGCGAGGAGATGCATCCTGCCCTCCGAACATAGAATCAGACAACGGGCCTAAGAAATCACTAGATATCCTAGAGCCCGATCTGTTTAGTCGAGAAGTCCTTCTGACTCCGGATCCAAAATTGGGTCAGGGTTAAGATTTAAAACCACCCACTCACCCAAATATAAGCGCTCTCATGAGCCTACAACAGCACCCTCAGGAAACGGTCCACCACTTCTGGGCTAGATTCCTTCTTGTCAGAAACAAGATTAAAGATTGCCGCGATGAGGTAGCGATCTCAGCGTTCCACATCAATTGCATGGATGAAGGAATCCTCAACGCCATCAACCGCCGTCGCATACTACAGTTTGTTAACTTGGCAACTACCGTACATAAGTACTGCGCAATGGAAAGCGGCTGGAAAACTCAGGCAGCCCGTTGGGAACCATTGGTCCCCACTCAATCCAGCATTCAGGCAAAAAGGGCGCACCCTAGTAACTCGGCCGGTCCAATAGTAAAGAAATATAAGTCCACTACGAGGCACGGAACCGTTCTAGAAGGATGGCTCGATGGGCCATGCAAAATACACGCAACACTGGATAACATACCAACACATAGCCTTACATCATGTTGGATACTCGGCAAGTGGCCAAGAGCGGCGAGGATATCCTCACCAAGAATACCCCAGAACAACACCCCCAGAAGACGACGACCCCAAAGTACTGACGGTCTTCGAAACATTCGCCTCAAACAATAGGCGTAAAAGGGCACTCCACAAACGCGTCGAAGTCTGTCAAATAGGAGCAATAAACCCTTGGAACGACATGGCTATAACTTTCAATGCCGGTGACGAACCAAAATACAGGACAGTCCGAGCACCAGCCACCTTGGTCCTCAATCCAATCGTGGATGGCTTTCGGCTCACCAAGGATCTCATGGACGGCGGCAGCGGACTAAACCTCATCTATGAAGATACACTCCACAAAATGGAAATAGACAGGAGTCGCATCAAGCAAAGCAGCACGACCTTCCGAGGAATCATTCCCAGTCGGGAGGCACGGTGTGCGGGAAAAATAACACTCAATGTGGTATTCACCGCGCCAGAGAATTACCGGTCAGAAGAAATACGCTTCCAAGTGGCCTCTTTCAATAGCGGATATCATGCCCTCTTGGGGCGAGATGCATTTACACACTTCCAAGCTGAACCTCATTATGGGTACATTAAGCTTAAGATGCTCGGGCCCAACAATATAATCACTCTCGCAAGTGATCCAGACATAGCACTCCGCGCCGAAAATAAAACTGCATCCCTGGCTCTTGAGGCATTATCTGTAGCCCTCACGGGAGAAGAATTAACTACACTGCGCTCCACGGTCGACAGAGACGATGCAATCTTAGACCAATGCCCCAAATCCACATCTTTCAAGCTAGCAGAAGAAATAGTCAAATTCCAAGTCCATCCAACTGACCCCAAGAAGACATCATCTATTGGGGCACAGCTAGACCCAATGGTGGACGTCGCGCTATGGGATTTTCTTCGCGAAAATTGGGATATATTCGCCTGGCACCCTTCTAACATGCCAGGAATGCCACACGAGTTGGCCGAACACAACCTCAACATATTAAAGGGATACAAACCAGTCAAATAAACACTGCCGCGCTTTTCCAAACCCAAACGCCAAGCCATGGGAGAGGAGCTAGCCAAGCTAATCGAGGCTGGATTCATTAGAGAAATAAAACATCCGGACTAGCTGGCAAACCTGTTGGTGGTACCAAAGAAGGATAAATCCTGGTGCCTGTGCGTCGATTTTAAAGACCTCAATAAAGCTTGCCCTAAGGATCCCTTCCCCCTCCCCCGCATCGATCAAGTCATTGATGCTACCACAGGACACGACTCACTGTGTTTCCTCGACGCATATTTCGGATACCATCAAATCAAAATGAAGGAGTCCGATCAAGCTGCAATAGCATTCATCACCCCATATGGGCCATTATGCTTCAACACCATGCCCTTCGGGCTCAAGAATGTTGGCGCCACCTACCAACGCATGATCCAAACATGCCTGGAGAAATAGATCGGAAGGACAATTGAAGCCTATGTTGATGATGTCGTAATCAAGACAAGGCATGTCGAAACACTAATAGACGACCTACGTCTCACATTTGATAACCTCCGCGCATATGACATTAAGCTCAATCAGGAAAAGTGTTTTTTTGGCATCCCCGCAGGAAACCTGCTAGGCTTCATCATTTCCAATAGAGGATTTGAAGCAAATCCATCCAAAATCCGAGCTCTGTCACAATTGGCTACGCCAACAAACCTTAAGCAAGTACAAAAACTCGCGGGTTGCGTGGTAGATTTGAGCCGCTTTATCTCCAGATTGAGAGAAAAGGCACTGCCACTCTATCGCCTGCTACGCTGAACCGATCACTTCGAGTGGACGGACGCAGCAACAGCCAGAATGGAAGAAATAAAAACCCTTCTAGCGAGCATCCCAATCCTAGCCGCGCCAAACATCGGTGAACCCATGTTGCTATACATATTGGCAACACATCAAGTGGTGAGCGCCATGCTCGTCGTTGAACGGGAACAGGATAAACACAAATTCCCGCTTCTGAAGTTAGTATACTATGTATCAAATGTCCATACACCATGCCAATCCCAGTACCTCACTATCAAAAGATAGCATACGCGGTCTTCATGGCATCCCGAAAGCTACGGCACTACTTCCAAGAGTGTTCGATCATGGTGGCTTCCGAAGTACCACTCAACGACATAATAAACAGCCACGATCCCACGGGCTGGATTGCCAAATGGGCCATTGAGCTCCTTAAATTTGACAGTACATACAAACCACGCCAAGCTATTAAATCCCAAGTACTGGATGACTTCGTCGCCTAATGGACAGAGGCCGAATTCCCTAAAGAGTACAGCACATATTCCATTTGGGTTTTGTATTTCCATGGCTCCAAAATGCTAGCAGGGCTAGGAGCGGGCGTCGTTTTAATGTCCCCCACTTGAGATGTCATTCAGTACATACTCCAAATACTATGCACAGACTCCAACAATGCAGCCGAATACGACGCCTTATTGCATGGTCTCCGGATGGGTGTCTCCATGGGCATACTGCGCCTGGAAGTGTGCGAGGACTCAAACCTTGCAATATCTCAAATAAATGCAGATTTTGATGCCAAAGATCCGAAGATGGCAGCTTATCGTAATGCCATCCTAAAAATGTCGGCTCGGTTCGAGGGGCTCGAGTTTGATCAGGTGGCCCGAGAAAGTAATCAAGCGGCGGATGTTCTTGCTCGTATCGGCGCCAAGAGCGACCCCGTCCCACCTAATATCTTCCTGGAATGGCTTTTTAATCCACCAGTGGTGTGGCAAGGGGAGAGCAGCACCGCTAGTCCGGATCCGAACACAACCCCATATTCTGAACACACCGATATCATCGGAGGCTCAGCCACCAAAATAAAAACGTCGGCCCATCTCATTATGGCAGTCATTGCCCCATGGACTGAACCCTTCTTGGCCTACCTTAATAGGAAGGAACTTCCTGAGGACCAGAATGAGGCCCGCCACATTGTCCGGCATTCGAAGGCCTACAAGGTTCACGACGGAGAGCTCTATAAGAAAAGCGCTACCGAAGTCCTTGAAAGATGTATCTCCGACAAGGAGGGGCGGCAGCTCTTGGCTGAGATTCACGTTGGTCTTGGCGGGCACCACGACGTAGCTCGGGCCCTTGTTAGCAAGTCCTACCGTACAGGGTTTTATTGGCCGACAGCCCGAGCAGATGCACAGGACCTTGTCCAACATTGCGTCGGATGCCAACTTTTCGCCAACCAAAGCCATATGCCCCCCACCGCCCTACAAACAATCCCCACCACTCGGCCTTTTGCGGTCTAGGGACTAGATATGGTCCGACCCCTTAAAGGAGGAAGCCATAAGAAAAAAAATATTTGCTGGTCATGGTGGATATGTTCACTAAGTGTATAGAGGCCAAACCAATTAAAACGGCCGAGTCCGAGCCAGTGATAGAATTCATATCCGGTGTCGTACACCGTTATGGTGTTCCACACAGCAGCATCACGGATAACGGCTCCAACTTCACAGCCGATGAATTAAAACTTGGTGCGCTAATCTGGGCATCAAGCTTGATTATGCCTCTGTCTATCATCCGCAGACAAACGGTCAAGTCGAACGAGCCAATGGTCTTATTATGAGCGGCATCAATCCTAGACTAGTGCGGTTTTTGAAAGAATCATACAAGCACTGGGTTGAGGATCTAGACTCCCTACTCTAGGGGCTGCGGACCACGCCCAATTGCACTACCGGATACACACCATTCTGCATGGTGTATGGAGCAGAGGCAGTGTTACCCTGCGACATTATTCATGACTCACCTCGAGTGCGCATGTACGAAGAGAGAGAGGCCAAGCTGGATCGGCAAGACAGCTTAGATGTGCTGGAGGAAGAGCGCAACGTCACTAAAGCCCGTTCCGCATTTTATCAACAGTAGGCTCACAGTATCAAAGCAGAGAAGTGCGGGCCAAGACTTACAACGTTGGCGAACTTGTTCTACGCCTACCGGAGAAGAAAAAGGACAAACTCAAGGCCAAGTGGGAGGGTCCCTTCATCATCGACGAAGTTCTCACCGGAGGAGGGTACCGCATGCGTATGCGTCAGACAATCGCCTAGAGCAGAACCCCTGGAACGTGGCCAGACTCCGAAGGTTCTACGCCTAGAGCCGAACTCTTTGTTCGTCCCCTTCTCCCTATTGCCTCCTTCACCTTTTCTCTCTTTTCTTATTTTTTTATTTTTTAGTCTTAAAACTTTCGTGTGGTTAGACCGCGCGCCCCTGACGCACACATCTTCAAATATGTACGTCTATTATACCTGGGGGCTTCTCATACAGAAGCTTGCTATTATTCTCCGAGCATCAAGCTCATTACATATGCGTTTTCCTATATGTACCTTTGCTTTGCCATTATATGCATCGATATGACTTAAGTTTTGGCCAAGCTGGGTTGCCTAGCTCCTGTGCTTATGCCCTAAGTTCCCGTTAGTTCGGCTAGGGAATAAAGGGAGCACCTCTGCGATTGTTACTGTCGGGTTATCCGGATGTGTACCTCAGACTGGGTGAAGCCGAAAGCTAGCGTTCTTTAGGGAATATTTGGTCGGTGGATTAAAGATGATTTTTCGCATTTGTTGGTGTCAAAACTGGCGGATCTCGGGTAGGGCGTCCCGAACTGTGCGTCTAAGGCGGATGGTAACAAGAGGCAGGGGACACGATGTTTTACCCAGGTTCGGGCCCTCTTGATGGAGGTAAACCCTACGTCCTGCTTGATTTATTCTTGATGATATGGGTATTATAAGAGTTGATCTACCACGAGATCGGAGAGGCTAACCCCTAGAAGCTAGCCTATGGTATGATTGTATGTTGTCCTACAGACTAAAACCCTCCGGTTTATATAGACACCGGAAAGGGCTAGGGTTACACAAGGTCGGTTACAAAGGAGGAGATATACATATCCGTATTGCCTGGCTTGCCTTCCACGCCAAGTAGAGTCCCATTCGGACAAGAGATGAAGTCTTCAATCTTGTATCTTCATAGTCCAACAGTCCGGCAAAAGGATATAGTCCGGCTGTTCGGAGACCCCCTAATCAATGACGATGCGTGCGGCGCGCAGTATTGTCTTCGGCATTGCAAGGCGGGTTCCTCCTCTGAATACACGACGGAAGAGTTTGAATACAAGGATAGTGTCCGACCCTGCAAAATAAGTTCCACATACCACCATAGAGAGAATAATATTTCCACAAATCCAATTTGCTGAATTGTTTTGGGAACACGACATTATGTCATGGCCCGGTGATTATTTGAACCGTTTCCTTTAACTAGCCCCGCACATAACGGAGGCAGTTTTTTGACACGTCTTGTCAAAGCAGAGATCGTGTCCCCTTATCA